>NC_135411.1:9697476-9997476 GCF_051991245.1 Festucalex cinctus | reverse complement strand
AATTATACAGTAAACTACTTAACTGTATGAAATGAAATAAGATTAAAACAATAAATTAAGCAAAATTGCAAAAAGGTAAGTTTTCTGGAGGTCAAATTGAGTTTTGAGGACTAAAATAAAAAAAAATTTATCACTCTCCGCCATTTTGGTTGTTTACTTTCACCTCGAACGCTTTGAGGTCGGAAATTGTAAGTTTCAACTCGGATATTTCCGACTTCCGACCATCCTCGAATGCAGCATAATAACTGACGAGTTCACTATTTTTTATTCTTTTATCTTGTTTTTGACATTGCTATGCAAGCTAACTTGGATAAAATATGATGTCGCCGTTAGCTCTGAATGTTAGCAAAAAATGATTGCCACTATCTTAGAAAGGACTGTTATGATTTGAACTTTCCCCAGAGTAGTTAATTTGCCTTTATGCTTCTTCTCAATCTGCTGATAAAAGTTTGACGCCGTGCCAGCGGTTTCTGTAGGCGGTTCACCGATTTCCACTTAAATCTCACTTGGCAAATGAACTCCCTTAAGGTTTTGGAAACCATACTTAATATTTACCAACATTTTTTTTCCCCAAAATTTTTTGGGGGCCGGTCCTCTTCATCCACACAGGGGGCGTGGCACTCCAGGCGACACCGAGAAGGTAGCGCAGCACTTGTATTCTGTCTTACTCACTGATCACAGTAGCAGAACTGGGCACTTCCGTTAATCGTAAGGCTTGCAAAAATACGCACAATGAGAGGGACTGTATGTACTCACCCCAATCAACTGACGTAAATGGGCTTCAATCGGTGCTCAGTCCATGTATTTATCCGAGGCTTCGTGCCTTTGTGCACTTGCTGCAGGGTGGGCATCGTCAAAGCTCAGTAATTGCAGATGAACAAAATCTGCACAGTAGTACTGGCATGGTCTTGATCAAAAATCCAGAGTCGACCCTGTCTGAGACTGAGACAAGACAGAGTAAAAGTGGATTTGATTCTGAGACCCTCAAGACCAATCTCGAGAACTAAAGCACCATCTGCTAGTGTCACTGGACGACTGTGTGACATTTTGGGCCAAAAGCTTTCGCCACCAGGCAACCTGAATGCCAATTCCTGTAAGGTCAGCTGTAAAAAGCACATCTGCTTTTATGTGTGTGTGCTTGCGTGGGTGTGTGGCACGAGATCAAAACTACCCACACGATCCCTGTGGCAGCACTGAGCGCGTGTGCGTGGAATGACATTTCACCATCCCAGAAGAGTTCCATGTTGCACCGAGCGACGGCCTTGCATTCAAAGTGGCCCATGGAAAGATGAGTGACGGAAGGCATTGAAGGACTGATTAATTGCCGGCACAAAAGCAAATTGTGGGCAGGTCAGTGCTTGAAATTAGACAAGAACATCAAATGGAGGTACATCAAATGCGAAGCCTTCAGTGGAGCTGAAAGAATCAGCCTTTGTTTGCCAATTCCCTGGAAAACACATCGAGGGCATTCACTGTTTTCCATCACCGAATAACGAATACACTCATAAAGGCCTTTTACACCCTCTTTTCCCAAAGGTAAAAGTTAGGGATAGACCGATTATCGGCCGGGCCGATTATCGGTGCCGATATTTGACACGTTGACAAATATCGGCATCGGCCTTTTTACAAATCTGAAGGCCGATAAAGCTGGAATCTCACCGAGCAGCGAATGCTTGCGAAGGTAGCAAATTTTGTGCTTTCATCAGGATTTGTAAGATGTTTGTAGACACTTTTTACTTGTTTCAAAGACATTTCAAACATATTCAGACAATTTTTCACTGTCTGCGAAGATCTTTTGAACCCTGACGAAAACCCGAAATTACATATATTTAATTTTGTATACATTTGTCACTGCTGCCACAGGGAAGTCCCAACAGTTTTTAATTTATAAAAAATAATAATTAAAAAAAATCCTAATTAGAAATTACGTTGAAATTTTGGAAAACTATTTACAGTTGAACATTTTACAAAACTATTTATTTATTCGCTGCAAACACTGAAGTCCCAACACTTTTTAATTTATAAAAAATAATAAAAATAAAAATAATAATAAATAAAATAAATTTAGAAATTATTTTGAAATTTTGGAAAACTATTTACAGTAGAAAACTATCTATTTATTTATTTATTTAATTATTTATTTATTTGCTTAGTTTTGAATTTAGCTTACCACATGCTGATGACCCTGGAAGTTCCCTACAATTTCTGTTAATTTTTAATTCAACAAAACTGTCTATTCTTAATATGTTTAAAATTAAAAGAAAAGTTTTTTTTTTTTCACGCTATTATTTTCTCTTTTACTGCGAATAAATATCGGCTTGAAATATCGGTTATCGGCCTCCTTGACGACTAATAATCGGTATCGGCATCGGCCCTGAAAAAAGCATATCGGTCTATCACTCGTAAAAGTTGTTTCTTTCCCCCCCGTTTCATTCCCTTGTTTTAGTCCTACTATGGATTCTTATTGGAGAACAACCTCACGCCAAAAGATCCGAGTCTGAAGACTCATTTCTACCTCTTTTTCCCTCCCTGCGTGATACACACTCGAGCAAAGCCCTGAAGGAAAAACAAAGCCTCTCTCCAAAAATATAGACTTCTCTAAGCATGTGAGGAGATGCCGCGAGACAGTAGATTTAGTGTTTTCTTTTAATCAAGCGTAGAGAAGGGCGTTTTCGAGCAGGCATTGAAAAGCCGGCGGTGGTTTTATGAGGATAGATCAAGAAAAGGGTGACTGCGATAAGAGATGACGCTAGTCCCGCCGATGTCTTGTCTCATCTCCCGGGATGTATTCCCTTCTTATGTTTCGCTCTTGTGAAAGCGATGAAGCGATGCGTACGTATGTGGCGAAGCTGCACTAACAAGGTCCCAGAAGAACATCTCAGTTGCGGTTACGGGAGCCAGATTGCACCATGCCTTCGCTCTAGCCTTTCCCAGCGCTGTCCCAATGGTGAAGAGCATGCAGCTGGGGAAGACCAAACTTAGGCATCAATTACCTGGATGGCTCTCACTTCCAATGGTCGAGGGACGTGACAGCTAAATTGAATAACGCTCGTAAGCGTCTCCAACTGGCTGAGGCCTCTCGCCGCAGAGACTCCTCGCTGATTTCTTCACACCTCCATATATGACTGTTAAGCCATCTTCTCAGATTGAAAGGCTTCCCTCGGCCCACATGGGCGAAGGCGATAATTTGACTTTTATTGAAATTTGGCTCCAGTGGGTTCAAGGAGGCTGAAGGTTGTTCTTTGAGAAGCATTGATCTGATAAAAGGAGGGCGGCTCATCGGACTTTCAAGGCACTTGTCTGATTTTCTCTGTCAGTCACGGAATCGTCCGCCGGTGACTTTTGTGGCACATTTATCTTGCTGATATTTGCGCCGACTATACTACTTTTGAGAGTTTCATTGCTGCTGTGCTTTTCTGGGAGAAAATCTGATCTGCTGTGTAGAACCCATCCATCCATATTTCTTAGGGTGTATTCGGACCAGAGTTCGTTTCCCACGCTGGTCCCGGACCTTTTGTGCAGGTCTGAACACACTCAAACGAATCCTGGTGCGGACTAAACAAACGGACCGAGGCCCACCTTTCGAGGTGGTCTCGGTCCGCTTCCAAACGCACTCGGCGCGGTTCGCTTTGCAGTCTGAATACAAACCACAGCTGATCCGCTCCAACTGCTGGACATGGGCGCCTTTTTGGGCTTAACAAGCCACCGTATGTTGTGGTGGGGGCGGGGTAAGCGGAGCGCAACTGCTCCTCCCCGTTTACTACACGCAATCGACGACGCGTTCCAAAATGGAAAAACAGCGTGGCGGAACCTCCATTGAATTGAACGCTCGCATATATCTTGCATCTAATAACTCAATAAATATGCAGCGTAGTAATGCAGCGCGTCGGAATTTCACGTTTTCCGCTATTTCCGGGTTTCGTACGTGTACAGCCCTCGTCATTTTTTGTCCAATGGGAGCACGGATCGTCACGTGGGTCGACGTGATTACGCAATATAGTCCACTTGCAAAAAGCACAGTGTGATTATGAACCGCACCGAACTAAAAAAAGTCCTCTTTTGGTCCGGACCAAACAAGCGGACTAAAGGACTTTTCTGGTCTGAATACACCCTTAGTGAATATCCTCATTTGAGTCGCGGATGAGCCTCTTCCAGATGAATTTGGGTGCAAGTGGATCTACACCCTGGGATGGTCTGCATTCAGTCGCAGGGTGTAGTTAATGACACGCATTCACTCTCACCTTCACACTGTTAGAACTTAATCCACTCTATTGCACCAAAGCCAGGCATATGTTGCAGTAGACCAGTGTTTCTCAATTCCGGTCCTCAGGCCCCCCTAGCCAGCCTGCAGTGTTGCCGGTAACAAAAATTTGCTTTCCAAAGTAACTAGTAGTCTAACGCATTACTTTATTCTACAAAGTAGTCTGATTAAAGTTACTGTCCAGAGATTCAATGCGTTACTCCACATTTTCATGAAGAAGGCAAAATATGTCACTGTTGTAACAGTCACAAACAACTGCTGCTAACTACGAAGATGAGGCGGAAGTCATTGATCACCACACTGAATTCAGCCATGGTCTGGTCGTGAATGGTTTGCACATTCAAAACAAAAGTGATGATACTTTTACTACTAGTTTTATTAACCAACAAGCACACAACGCAACAAAAAAAGTGTACATTATGGACCATAAAAGTGGTAAAAAAAAATTTTTTTATTTCCATCCTCAACTGGTCCGTGAAGCATTATGGGATGAGGTCGTCTCCGCCCTCTCGCCAGGGGGAGTGACGTCAGACAAGTTACGTTTTCAGCGTGCACGAGTCGACTCAAGTGTACACACTGGAATAGCGGAACAAACAATAGAGGAATTAAGGGGATTCTCATTTTCAACCTGGATAGATTTTTAATTTTTGTATTTACGTTACAAGAAGTCAAGAGAGACTGCCTATTTTGTTTTTCATTAAAAAAACTTTATTTTCATGTTAAAAATGCACTTTCAATAAAGTATTTGGAACTCCGTTTCTCCCGCATTATTTTTATGTTGAGATGGTGTTATCGGCAGCTGCTGAAAGTAACTAAAAAAGTAACTTTTAATCTAACTTAGTTACTTTTAAAATCAAGTAATCAGTAACGCAATTTAGTTACTTTTAAAACCAAGTAATCAGTAAAGTAACTAAGTTACTTTTTCAAGGTAACTGTGGCAACACTGCCAGCCTGTTTTCCATGTCTCCCAATTCCCAATGCAGCTGATTCCAATGACAGCTAATCAGCCAGCTCTGGAGAAGCCTGATAACGATCCTCACCTGCGTTGCAATTGGGAGACATGGAAAACAGGCTGGCTAGGGGAGCCTGCGGACCAGAATTGAGAAACAGTGCAGTAAACCATCAGTGATTCCCTTTAGAATCCATCTCTCTGTTTTTTTTTTTTTTTTTGTAGTGCTTATCCGAATTATGGTCCTGGTTGAGCTGGAGGAATCCAGAGTACCTGGAGAATGTGGTTGGGACGGTGCAAATTCCACACTCACTACGTTTATATGCAGTCAATAGTCGGGTTACGTCAAAATTTCGGTTTCGTTTTTTTATTTATTATTATTCTTATTTTTTAAGAACTTAGAATTGTTCATTCGGTAGTCTTACCGATTCAACGTCTTATCATAATTGCTCTTTAAAAAAAAAAAAAATCGGTTTCTGAATCATTCAGTATGATCCCGTATACATATGTACATACGTTATATGCCCGCCGCACATGCTAGTAGTTCCTGTACTCGAAGTGCAAGATTCTTTGCGGATAACTTGTACGCAGAACACAAACCAAAATTCCATTCAAAGGAGGTCTTATTCAGGATTTTCAAAAACCCAAATAAGAGTATATTCAGGTATTTGCCCGACTACCTGGCCTTTCCGAATATTGGCAATCTTCGGGTTTCATCGAGCTGCACGTAAACATAACCAATGGCAGATACGGGTTGAGATTCAAACCCCGAACCTCATAACTATGAGAAAATCTTGCTCCAGATGTCGAATTGGAGAGAAAATGTACTATGGAGTAAAGTCCACGTCATGTTCATGTTCATGTGTATTGTTGCATTGCTTGGACAACGGCCATCTGAAGTTCAGACTCACCCTGCGCAGACGGAGTTGCACATCAGAGCAGCCGGGCCCAATGTGGTGTTAAAAGGTTGTCGTGAGCGTGCATATATAGCGTCTGTGCAGGACTTTCTTTCATGCTTTTTCGCACTCCTATTTTCCCTTCGTGCGTGTCTGCGTTTAAGTGAGACTTTTTTTTTTTTTTCTTGCGTTCATGAATATTGCAAGTGGCTCTGAAGAACAGAACACATCGTTGTGCGTTGAGACAGGAGAAAAAGGAATGGAGGTCGTGTGTGAGGTTATAGAGTTTCAGTTAGCATATAGGGTGTTGCTTCGATCAAAAAGCGTCTCTCCAGTGATTTCTTACATGGCGTGGCTGCACAGTGACAGTCCCGTAAATCTGCGTTATGAAGACTAATACAATGAGGTTGACTGTATTGTCCGCTGTGTTCTGTCAACACAACGTAGAAAAACAACCAATAAAAACTGGTTTTATTGCATTGTGTTTTAGAATGTTTTAGTTGTGACATAAGTCCGTATTGAGATGAATATCAGCATCGGCCTTTTTGAAGAATCTTATGGCCGATAATAAATCAATTTAACAGTGCAACTTAGGCAACTATTTATTTAAATTCCCAATTACCTTTATAAGAGATGCTGCTGACCCGGGGAAGTCTCTGCACCTTCAGTTTTAGTTTGAAATGAAACTAAAATAACATAATAATTTTACATTTCAGATATTCTGAAATTTTGAGAATCTTTATTTACTGTTTACTATTTACTTGTTTAACTCATTCGCTCCCAGCCATTTTCACAGAAGCAATCCCGTAGAACAGAACCGGCAGCATGACGGGAGGAAAATGACAATGAATCGACGCAGACAGAGGGGAGACAAGAGACTAAATGTACACACAGTAATTGACACAACGAGACAAAAGGGCAAGGCACAAGTGGTAGAGGGTGCTGATTGGTTGACACTGAAATCTCCATTTTTGCAGTCGTTCAGGACGATTACGATTTTAATCGATTTTAACCTAATAAATCCATTTACAACATCAACATTTACTTAAAGGTTTCATTTATTCAAAAATAATTCCTGTGCGATTTTTTTAAATTCAAATTTAGAAAATACTAATCAGTAAACTTGTACAGTCTAAGATTTGTTTGAAAATGTATTATTTATTGATCTGAAACTTCAGTCTTATACAGGTTGTAATCTGTTTCATGTTTGAACAGCATTAAAATAAAATATTAAGGCTTAATGTTCCATTAATATAACATTCTTCCATGCTTAAGGTGTGAACCCTAACCCGAAGTCAGACATTAGGGCTGGGAATCTTTGACAGTCTCACGATTCGATTCGATTACGATTTTTGGGTCTGCGATTCGATTCAGAATCGATTTTCGATTCTCGATTCAAACGAATTTCGATTCGGAATTATTTGATTGACAAATGATTTCTGCTTCAATTTACAGATATGCACAACATTGTCATGATCTACTCCAGTCTGCTTTGCAAGACAAAATGACAAATAGAGACATTAAAGTGTCTTATTTTGGTTTAAACATTTATTAATTTTGTATTGCAAGTGCCTTTTTCCACAAAAACAGCATGTGGGCTACAACTGCCTTTTCCCCTTCTTCTTCATTTCTAATATAAATAAAATCGATTTTTGGATATTAATATCGATTCGATTAATAAATGAGAATCTCGATTCTTTTATGAATCGATTTTTTGGCACACCCCTATAAGACATTTTGTTGAATATTTTTCCATTAAAAATGGAAGTTTAAAAATCGATTCAGCCGCCTATTGAATCGATTCGAGAATTGAGCGATGTAGTATCGCGACATATTGCAGAATCGATTTTTTTTTAACACCCCTAGTAAACATAGTCCTTCTATCTCTATAGTATTTACTTGCTCTGCTAATCTCTGTTGTTGTTATGAACGCTAACTAGCAAGAGAAACTTGGACCAAACAACTTTTTGGGCCTTTTCCCTCAAATATGACAATCTTTATAAAGTGGCTTTGAAAAATCTATTAACTGCCAACCACACTGTCCTAATTAAAGTGGGAGGCTGCAGGGGATTATTATTGAGCGACAACATTTTGAGCAGTCAGCACTATTTCTTGCTCCTCTAACGGCAATGAGGATTTAATTCACCCCAGATAGCCCATTAGCTATAGTTTATACTGCTAAATGTCAACTTCACACAATCCCCGAGTGCGACTTGGACAAGGCTCATCGATGTCAGTCACTTGTGTCTCCGGGCCAAAGACGTGCAGATGGCACAACTTTCAGATGGGAGGAGTTTCGAAAATGTCAAAGATGGAGTTGATTGACTTCCCCGTTCTGGAGATATTTTCCTTTTGGGAAAGGTTAAATCCCAGTGCCACTTCAATCATGGTTCTTGGGAGCATCGTGTTCCGTTTCCCCAGTTTGGTTGAAGCAGGAGAATCATTCTTGGCACAGGCATATTCCGCTGGAAAGTAATCAGGTCTTTATGTTTCGCATCAATACATGCACTCGTAGGCATCGACGGGGGAATTTGTCTTGTCGCGTCGTTAAAGTGATCGCATTTCTGTTTGTGTTTTTTTTCCGGACGGACAGGAGAGTGGGCGCGCGTAACAGTTGCAATGGGACTGAAGTGACGAGGTGGGTGTGGTTGGCTGACTGGGAGCGCAGCCAAAATGTTGTCCCCCGGCCTGTGAGCCGTGATGGGGGAGGAGTCTCGCTCTCACTAAAAGCCATTTTGTGAGGTGAGCGCCCTATTAAGAGTTGTAATTGCCTCATTTTGGAGCAGCAAATTGCCAGGTTTCTCGAACGCGAGACAGGCTGGCCAAGCAGTAATGACAATCGTGATGGTTGGAGGAAGCGAAGTGACAGATTTTTTTTTTTTTTTTTTTTTCTGCTGCTGTTTGCTGGGCAGAGTCTCTCCTTACTGTGAGGTTTAATATTGGATTCATCAGCCCCTCTCTGCTTTGCAAGGCTGTTCTATATCACCTTTGCTCTTGCAATGAAATAGGATGAATTATTTTTCGATTCATTCAGATTACACATATAGCTGCGCATTTCACTAAACGCCAAATTGGCGCAATTTCAGGAATGTTGCGTCCATCTATTCAGCCCACAAACTTGGTGACACCATTTAGAAAGTGTCCATTTTTATTTACGTTGAAACCGCTGGCATCGTAATGTGGACAGGACAAAGTAACTTGATGATTACAAAATTCTTAACAGTCGACTTGACTTGAACATGCTCTGACTGACCACAAAAAGCTGGAACATTGTTCTAGTACAGTGGAACCTCTACTTACGAACGTTTCTTCATACGAAATTTTCGAGTTACGAAACGCCTCAACGGGAAAATATTGCCTCTTGTTACGAAAGAAATTTCTAGATACGAAAATGCATTACCGAACGCAACATGCTTTTGGCGATGGCTATTTCCTACCATAGGTACTTACGAGCGTAAATACTAGATCGGTGTGTGTGCATGTTTCTGGCATCCCATTGGCTAAGAGGAACCTCTACCATAGGTATCTATGAGCATAGATACTAGATCGGTGTCTATACAGCGTCCTCAACATTCATCCCGCGGCCCATGAGGTGTTCCGATAGTTTTTCCTAAATGTATGAACTAACGGCCAACGAATTTGTGCAAAAAATCAAACAATTGGTGATTGATGAAGGCACAGGAAGTTTTTAATTGCGACGAGACGGGCCTTTTTTTTTAAAAAAAAGATGCCTCGCCATACCGGAAGTTTCAGAATTTGTTTAAAAGTATCGCCCAGAAAAAGTGTTCACCAGTCGGGCGTTTGCTCACTAAGATGATGTTTGCCTTGGGCATTTCCGAAGGATTGTTTAAAAAATAAAATAAAATAAAATAAAAAACATCCATGGATCAGTTCTTTACAAAACACCAGGCAAAAAACAAAAAACAAAAAAAAACACTTATGAGAGAGAGGAACATGAACCAAAGAGGGCTAAAAACGATGAGGACAGCAGTTAAAAAGGTAAATGACCACCATTTTTATTCTTTACTTGATTCTTTGTTTTTTTACATTATGCACAACTCTCATTTATTGTGCAATAATCTAATTGTAACATGTATTTGTTACATGTTTTGATACATTTTTATGCTTTATAAAACATTTATGTCTGAAATTTGGGAGGCTTGGAACAGATTAGGGCATTTACATGGAAAATGCGTCTCTACTTACAAAATTTTCTACTTAAGAACTTTCTTCCAGAACCAATTAATTTTGTAAGTAGAGGTACCACTGTACTGCATTTACTTCCAGTAGCAAATTGTGACCTGCTAGGTGGGACTTTCCAGCGATAATTTGTGTCCGTTTTTGTCAAGACATCCTTGATCCAATTACAAACGGACTGGAATGACGACCAGGACAAATTAACGTTCCGCACAAAGTGTTGCTGTACGTTCTGTTGTCCAGCGTAGCAGCGTACCATCATTCATTTCCAGTTCTGATTCTGTTTAGCGAATAGATTTTATCTCCAGAATCCAGACACTTATTAATTTACATGCAAAGTCGGATGTCCTCCACTTTAACGTGTACTAAATCACCCAAACACTTAATTCTTTATAGGCTACGTGCTAGCAAGTCAATCTTATGTTAGCTTAGCAATTAGCATGACTTCTCTGTTCGTCAGAATGATACGTGTCAGATAGACCTTTCAAAATTTAGGGAGAAAAAAAAAACCCTCATACATTTTCAGCTGATACCGATAAGCTGAAAAGTACGCGCGTGATCAGCTCCGATTTCTGATCACGCGATCGAATTGGGACAACGCTAATAACCGTAAATGGGTAAGAATCGACGAGGCATTGGCACCGATGATGAACTAACAATGGCTTCATTTGTAACAAATTCCCAGCAGGATATTGCTTGTTTATTTGCACTGAGGCACAGCATAAGCCTCGAGACGCTTGAAAAAAACAGTACAGGTGCTACATTTCAGACATTGTTTATGGCCATATATGAACACTCGCATGCTGTGTATATGTTCCATTGTATAGGAAGTGAGTAGAGAAATAAACATGTTACTGCAATAAAGTGCTGAATTTTCAAATTGCTGTCTTCACGTGCAAAACATTACACAGGAGACGATCATATGTCTCCTTTATGTTTTAGCAGTTTTTGGCTTCAGCACTGTTTGGATTATCATTTTGCTCGCATTGATGATGTAAAAAAGAAAACAAAAATAGCCTTCAACTTATCATTTGACAAAAAGCAGATTGTAAATGAACCTGTTGTTGTTTTGTGGTGTTGCATTTTTTGTGCTATAGAGTTGTTTTGTTCCTTTGTGCCATTGCAGTATAGGTGACAATTTTATTTTGAAGTGAACAGGAAGTAGTGTAAAAAATCAAAAGGAAATGACTTAACGAACGGACATTCCGCCTTTTGGTCGCGTCGCTCCAAGGTTGAGGAAGACGTGTGTACGCGGCAGCCAGATAGAACGAAAACAACTAAGGTTAAAGATTCACCGACTACTCGTTAGCACCTGGTTGAGAATGGAACGAGGTTTGTGTTTGTTATATTTATGGTTAATTGATTAACTCATTCACTCCCAAAGACGTATTTATACGTTTTTTAGGTTTTTGTTTGCTAGAGTTTTTGTATGAAGGCTTTGATGCAGTTTCTGAAGTGGAAGCTGAAAGCGATGGTAATTATTACAAAAAAAAAGCGTGCTTCATCTGTTTCATAATGAAACAGATGAAGCACACTTTTTTTTTTTTTTTTTTTGTAATAACTACTATCACTTTAAGCGACCACTTCAGGTCAGAAACTGCATCAAAGCCTTCATACAAAAACTCTAGCAAACAAAAACCTAAAAAACGTATACGTTTTTGGGAGTGAATGAGTTAATATCGTTACATTTCACGTTGTTTGTTTGTATCATTTGCTGCGTGGTGAAATACTGTACTATCATTTTCACCCACTAGAGTGTGCTAACGCACTACGCTAAGGCTCAAGATTCTGTTTATTTTGCTGAGGATTTGTATTTCTGTATGGTTTATTTTTCGTTATAAGTAAAAGCAAAGGGCAAGGTTACATTTTGTATATACTATGTTAATTGTAGGCAAAAGATAAAACAATGAGGTGATTCGTTTGTGGTACCGGGTTTAAATGGGGTAAAATGTATGTATGGAACATGCCGTTTGAGTGGTTAATGGTATTTATTGGTATTATTTTGTTTATTTATTTTATTTTATTTTGTTTTGTATTGTTCACGATAAGGAAAGGTCAATAAAATAAATTGTGAACCATCAGTTGGAGAGACCACCTTTATTCAACCCGGGATGCTACACAGATGTAAAGATAAGAAAAATGAATGGAACATGAAGCCAAATAACATTAGGTGAAAAGTGATGAAACAGAAGATCTTCGATAAATGGAAATTGAGGAAATACTGAAAGGAGAAAAGAGATACATCGGAGGAAAGAAGTGTGGATGAGTGAACGAGTGAGGGAGGGTGAAGGTAAAGGAAAAGGGTGGGTGTTGAGGATATGATGAATTAAAGATGACACTCTCCAGCAGCCTGCTTTCTAAAGATCACTCCTCCTGCTAATGTAATGTTAATGAATGCAAATGATGTTGCCTGAGCGTTCTTCCTTGACCGGAGCTAGCCAGTAAAAGAAAGATGTTGTGCTTGTGTCCTGCTTTGGTCAGATAGTATCCATGAGTGTGGGAGAGAAAAGAGAGAGAGAGACTGCTACTACATTAATAAGACCAGCTTGTTAGCAATGCTTAGTCATGTAACACAAACGTCATGGATCAACAGCTGTGTCGACGAGTCCAACATGTGAACACATCGTTGTCATGAACGTCTGATTTTGGTTTGGCCAAGGACGGGAATGAGAGATTAACTGCTGCTGACCCTGGGGAGTCTCTGCACCTTCAGTTTTAGTTTGAAATCAAACTAAAATAACATAATAATTTTACTTTTCAGATATTCTGAAATTTTGAGAATCTTTATTGACTGTGTACTATTTACTTGTTTAACTCATTCGCTCCCGGCCATTTTCACAGAAGCAATCCTGTTAGCTCCCGGCTGTTTTGCTGGATTTTACTGGAAAAATGATATATATTTTTTTGATTACCACCCAAATAAATAAATAAATAAATAAATAAATAAATAAAAAGTGTGAGTGAGAGAGAGAGAGAGTACAAAAGTGCTGAAAATTGGTTCCGCTGAGTCCCGGTATCGATTCCCAGGTACCGGGAAGTGGAAAAGTACCGATTCAAATCATCGCTAGATAAACCTCGCCTGCATTGTGTCAGTTCTGACCTCAAAGCGTTCGAGGCAAATGTAAATACAAGATATATGTTTAGGTGACACTACGTGATTTGGAATGACTGCCTTAACCAGAGCAAACTATTTTTCTAAATCCAACCATCTGTGTCGTCTGTGTCGCAAGCGGTGCAAACTGCACCATTCGAATGAATGGAATCTAATTGCTTGCGTCGCCGGAACGCGCCGCAACCGCACCGCAACCGCATCCGGTGTAAACCCGGTTGCCTCGAACGCTTTTGAGGGCGGAACTACGACACACCGAGTGGGATACATATGACTTCAAACCTTCTCCAAATGTAGCATAAGACAGCCATTTTGAATTGTGACATAAGCTCATAATTATCAATTGAAAGAAAACAGTCCATGTTACACTGTGATATATTTTTGAACTGATTAAGCTCAAATTTATTGTTTCACATAAAATTGTAATTCTTAGTTGAATAAAAAGTTACTCACCCACTTTTCACCTTTGTACATACAGTACTTCGATTAGCCATCACTAGCGTAACATTTTCTAAGGTTGTCAGGGTAAACACAAATGAATGGAGTGCAGCCGATCAATCAAAGCATGAAAAAGTGAATAAAACGTGTTTATTGGTTGTTTGAATCCGGCATTGATTTCTGATGGTTGGTCAATATCGTTTCGTGACAATGCAACATATCGCAAAATTGATGTTTTTCACCGTCTTTCGTGTAAATATTTGTTGTCTTTCAGGACATTATCGACGCTAACGTTTGTTGCTACGTGTTGACTATCCTTTACCGTAAACTCAATTACACACAAGCACGGAATAGTGCTGTAAGGTTGAATCACAAGGTGATCCGTTGGAAGAATGTCACCTTGCCGTGATGAAATTATTTGGTAATTTCATCAGTCTGTGCCCATCTTGCATGTTGTATATTAATTTTCATAACATCTGCCGCTGATCTCTTGGCACCTCCCCGCTTCTCATCTTTCCTTTTTTTTTCCCTTTTGCCTTCCTCTTCTCGTCTCTGGCCTTTCTTCCTGTTAAAACTGTTATTTTTCGCGCCGCCAGCGCCGGCGCCGGCGAGCCCAGAGCGGTTACAATGCGTGCCATCACTTGTTGTCTCGGAGGATGGCAGATTACTTTCTGCTCAATTTTCAAATCAGCCACATTGTCATCGTCGTCTTCAGGGAGACGTACGTGAACGGAACAGATTTCTCTGATGTATTTCTGTAGCCTGTCCTGAATCTTCTATTTAAAGCCTTCAGGATGAGTGACACAGCCTGAGCGTCGAAAGAAATTAAATAAGTCTCACGTCTGCTTTTACGGGGATCGTCTTCTCTGTCGAACGCCCGCTCAGAAATAAGAACTATCACCGGTTTTATGTTCTTTTATTTACCATCAACCGGCTCTCAAATGTGATACCATTATAAAGAAAGGGACTATATTTGGAAAGTGGACCCTGTAAAGCTACGTGTAAGGCAAAACAACCATAATCATGTCTAAAACAGCACATGCGATATAACAAATGAATACAAAGCTAGGCAAGCTCAATGTTTGTAGTTCATTATGAGGACTTTTATTTATTCATGAATTATTACTTTAGATTGTATGTTGTTTTGTTATATCATCATCATATGTAGCCTCTCTCCAACATTTTAAGAGGATATGTTTAATACACCCAAGCTGAGTTACCCGAAAAACAAACATGCCAATCATTTTATTTGATCAATTCAGTGATTTTTCAAAGGTGAAATATGTTGTGTTTATAGTATCTATATGAGGAGGGAAGGGGGAGGGAAAGGCAGAGACAAAGAGAGAGAGAATGGGAAGGGAGAAAGAGAGGAAAGAAAGGGAGCGGTGGAGAGAGAGAGAGAGAGAGAGAAGATGGAACGAGTAGGGTGAAAGGCAAGAGGGAGAGTAAACTTAAGCAGAGAGAAAATGAAGGAGAGGGAAAAGGCGTGATGGGAGAGAGAGAGAGAGAGAGAGATGGGTAGAGAGGCGAAGATTAAGGGAGAATAAGACTGAAGGCAAGAGAAACTAAAATAGGAGAGAGGGAGAGAGGAAAAAGAGGGAGAGGGAGAAAAATGTGTGTGTGAGAGAGAGGGAGAGAGAGGGAGGGAGTGAGTGAAGTAGAGTACGAGAGGAGATAAAGGGGAGAGAGAGAGCAAGAGAGAGCAAGAGAAAGCGGTTGAGAGAGGAGAGAGTGAGAGAGTTGTTCTTCTGTCTTTAGACCTTAAACTGTTTGAGACTGAAAGTACTTACAAAGTCGTGCACTCCGTTTTGCTGATTACGTCGAGACACAATTAATCAGCAAATAATTTGAAAGGAACGACTTTTTATCCACGTAAGGCACCTTTTAATTATAATCATTTGTTGAACAAATGCTGTCAGAAATGTTTATTTTTTTATTTTTTTTATTTCCTAAAATCCCCTCGAGTGTTGGTCTGATTAGTTTTGGGAGACGCAGCAGCTTTCAGTCAAGCATGTTTGCCACTTTGTTTTCAGGCTGGTATTAAGATGCCGGGCTCAGCACGCGGCGCCGCCATGGGGGCTTCATCACTGTTAAGTGCTCGTTTCGTGTGCTTTTTCACTCTTTACTCTCTCTCTCGCTCTGTCTTTGTCTCTCCATCTTGACTCCACATCTAAAAGAGGATACATCCCTTCTGAAATCGCTTTCCTCCAGGCCCCGAAGATCTGATTTCAGTTTGTTTTGCGCCAATCACAAAGCGAGGGTCCTCCAAGCCCGGCGTTCAGCGGCAGCTGGACATGATTGTCTCATTGAATTACAAAGTGTGCCAGCATCCTTGAGTGCCTTTTTTTTTTTTTTTTTTTGGTACATGTTCAAGCAGGGGTGTCCAAACTTTTTCATTTGAGGGCCACAGACAGAAAATCAGAATGATGCAAGGGCCACGTAATGTTATGAGCAGAAATTGTGTTTAGTCCTAAAAAAAATTGTACAAATAATTTATTTGTGCTTTTGCATATTTAGAAAAATGCTACAGTACATAAACCAATTTATTTGTAATATGGCAGTAGCATTATTATAGTTTGGGATTTTTTTTAATTTTGTTTTTATTTTGGTTTGAGTTTTGTTTTTTTAAATTCAGTTAGTTTTAATTAGTTTTCAGGGTGGTTCTGTTAATTTTTATTAGTTTTAGTTCTTTAATTAGTTTTTTTTTTTTTTTTAATGTGTATTACTTGTGCGCAATATTTAAAAAAAGACAAAACACCATGGGCGCAACGTCTGAAGGTGCTTTTCTATTGGTTGCTGCTAGATGATGTCACTTCTATGTGACATACTCTCAAATGTCATTATTCTGGTTTAGATCAAAATAAATCTACTAAAAATTACATTTAGTCATCCGCAAAGTCTCATGCATTAAATTAATTACCAAAGACTAAAACGAAGGGAATTTTTTCTGTAATAATAGTTAGATATAGCTCGTTTTGTAAACATAAAATGTAATTTCAGTTAGTTTTCGTTCTTTAAAAAGCATTTTCGTTTGTTTTTTTATTCGTTAAGGAAATTGTTTTTTGAATTTTAGTTTTAGTTATTTCGTTAGTTTTTGTTAACTAAAATAACCTTTAATAGCACTTGTATTAAAATTAAATGTATGATAAATATTTGAACTGAGTCAAATGCCATTTTTAGCATATGCCGCGGGCCACTGAAAAATGGACGGCGGGCCGCAAATGGCCCCCGGGCCGTAGTTTGGACACCACTGTGTTTTAAAGCATCGATGAATGGAAAAGACGTGTTGTGGGATGAGAAGGGAAATCTGTGGAGAATTGACTGAGGAGGTTTCAGAGAGGCGCTTCGGCACATGTTGTATCGACCGGCGGCGGCGCGATCGCGCATCCAGGCCGCAAAGGTTTGAATTACGCAGACGTGTTCGCATTCTCATTTGCAAACCATAAAAAGCGGAAAAAGTGTGAAAAACCACGTTGGCCATCTCCTGCCGACCTTCCGGTTTCAGGCCCACGTGTTTTGCGATACGTAACCATGTGATGAATCGCGCGGCCGCTCGCCGACGTGTGATTGTGCAAAAGAGAGAGGGCTGCCTTATCGATCGCTACCGCAGGGTCCCCATCAATGTTTAATGCGCTCTCCCTCGCTCTATCATTTTCTGCCCCTCCCTCCATGCGCTGGTAGAAACGGCCCACCATTTGCTATCGATCCATCACGAGTCCCTAATGAGGAATATCTGCGCCGTCTCGGGTTAGATACATTGCGTTGAAGGTTGATCATGTTTTTTTTTTGTTTTTTTTTTTTGACCAGCACAACCGCATCCGTCACGTGATTTGCAGTAACTAATATTCCGCAACATCATCCCGCAGCCTTGTAAGTGTTCAAATCCATCAAAAGAGGGCAAGTCAGACACCTACAAGCGATTGTTTGTTTTCTGATAGATTTATTACCCGTGGTTGTGAAGTCAGCCGTCAGCTTTCTTTCATAATACCTTTCACACGGTTTGAACTTTTTGCTCACCTGGCGGCTTTGAATTTAATGCGACTTGCCGTCATAAGCTGACGCAGCAGAACGCTGGGGGTAGCCGTGAAATGTGAGGCGCCACTGTTTGTTGTCTTCCACTCGTCTTGGGAGTGACGTGAATGTAAGATAACAATCTGACTTCCTCTCAGATGTACATTGGACTAGGGAGGTAACGATATCCAAACATCACGATACGATATTATCACGATATGGTCACGATACGATAATTATCAAGATATTGTAGGGAGTGTTGGCGATATTTAAAAAAGATCACAATATTGTAGAAAAAAAAGAGCTCATACTAACAAAAAGCACAATATTGTGCTTTTGTACATAACAGCAATGCATATAAACCACCTACAATCTCTAATAACAATATTGAGGCACTTACTTGCTAATGCAAGCACACATTGATCACTTCACAAGCAAATTAGGTTCTTCTTCATCTGACAATTAGCATAGATTTTAAACATAGAAAGCCAAAACATCCCTAATGAAAATTTAATTGCATTAATAAACTAGCCACTAGAGGGTGCTAGAACTGCACAAATGGAAATCAACCTAACTTTTTTTTTTTTTTTAACAAATGTGTTCCTTTAAAATATTGTGAACATGACGACGACGATATTGTGGCAGTTTTAATATCTCGATATTACGATATTGCCCTTATCGTGACATCCCTACATTGGACTGGTCGACATTTTGGAAATCGGGCAGTTATTGGGGATATGATTGAACAACAATTGTTTCCAAACAATCGACATAATTCTTAACGATTAATCAGTCAGTTATCGATTTTAATGCCCATTCTACCTGTCAACAACAACGATCCAAAAATCACAATATGAACCTCACAATAATGAACCATACAATAATTATCACGATATTGTGGGGAGATTGGTGATATAAAAAGCTCACAATTCACCATAAAAACGTATTTTTTATTTTTCCTTTGAACACAATCTCTTTCATTTTTAAACAAAATATACAAAGTACAATATTTGATCTAGAATAAACGTGCTAAATTTAAATAACTAAATGTTATTTTAATTTAGTCTTCCTTCGTAAGTCACAGTGACTCATCACTGGAGCGCTATTTTTAGAACAGACCCATGGGCTACTCATGTTGTCCTTGAGGCTAATGAGTACCAATAGTCACCTTTTTTTTTGTGTGTAATCCATTCATTATTATTACTTTTCAGAGGACATTGCACATTAATCAACAGAGCAAAAGACATCCGTGTTTGCACAGTGTCTTTCGTCTTGCTGCCTCCCTCCTCTTCTTCTGTGCATAACTGCTCACACCCCCCCAACAGTTATTAAAGGGATACTTGACTCATTGCGCCATTTTCGGCAGTAACAAGTTAATTTTGTCCAGAATTAATTTGATAACTTCATTATATTTCATTTACAATTTAATACCTTGAAAAAAACATTTTCCCACTTGCTCTCGACTGAAGATGACATCACCTGCGCTGAGGTAACGACCAATCACGGTTCACCTTTTTTTCTGGGATTTGGTTAGCAAACTGAGTCATGATTGGTCGTTACCTACTTCTTAAGTCGACAGCAAGTGGAAAATATTTAAAGGTATTAATTCCATCCATTTTCTCAACCGCTTACTCCTCACAATGGTCGCAGGGGTGCTGGAGCCTATCCCGGCGGGGTACACCCTGAACTGGTTGCCAGCCAATCCAAGAAGATATTAATTGTACATGAAAAATGATGAAATTCATTCTGGATAAAATATTATTACTGCTGGAAATGGCTCAATGAGTCAAGTCAAGTCAAGTCAAGTCATCCTTATTTATATAGCGCTTTCAAACAGCCTTAGCAGTATCACTTGAAAACCTTGACTCTTTAAAACCACGACAAACCATTCAAACCAGTAATTGGTCCTTGCCTAATCACTAGTGTTGTTCCGATACCGTTTTGTACCAGTTTTTCAGTATCGGCCGATACCGATACCATACCGATACTTAAGGTTTTTTTTCCTCAACATGAAAAAGCTGTCCTACCATTGGTTCAGCGCATTCAAGGGCCAATAGGATATCTTAGATCGGCATGCAGAGAACATGTAACATATCAGTGAATGTCGTGCACCAGCAAGACACAAGATGCTGCATCCAAAATCCTATATTAGTGTTGGAATTAATGGTATCGGCATGTTACTTGTAAGTAGTCACCGATACCGATACCACTGTTTTAATGCAGTATCGGCACCTCTGCCGATACCAGTATCGGTATCGGAACAACACTACTAATCACAACCACGTATTATGGTAAAAGGAGCACATATTGATTGGCCATATAAAACAGTAAATAGGATTAGGTAGTAATTGTCATTGCATGATTTATTGTTTGTAATTAATGGCTTCAAAATAAACTGGACTGTGAAATCCACTCACGGTTTAACAGTCCACAAGACATCACATTTAAAGCTCTCCTGCCAACAGGGGACATTGGCCAAATCTTAAAGGTCAGCGGGCAGGTGCAAAAGCTCCGCCTCGTTGCTAATAACCACTTAGCAGACCCCATTTACTCTCTTTCCTAGTGTCAAAGGCAGACATTAGGTCACAAGGCACAGTCCATCCACCTCTCCCATGAGCATTTGACCCCCTTTTGCCTGCACCTTTACCACCATCCAGTGCCTTTTCCCCTTCTACCATCCGCCACTGAAAAGGAAATGGAGGACGAACGGCCTTGCAAGAGCCCGTGTGATTTGACTAAATCTCTTGTGATTTCCCCGGAGAATGTGTTGGCAGGCCACGCTACATTGGCTGGTTTCACGCTCCGTTCCTACCTCCCCAGCTGACAGCGAGTCTGCAGCGAGGCATGGCGGGGCTGGGGGCTGTCGAGACCAGACAAGGCGATGCTCATCTTGAGGAAATTGGGGCTGGAAGCTGGGCGTGAACGAGGCTGTCGCACACTGAAAATGGCTCCCGGAGTCGAATGTGTTGCGTTGCTGAATGTGTTTTATGTGTCGCGGAATGACTCAGGCTAATTGGTTTCATGTCTGAAGACGGCTTCACCCAGTAAGTGGCGATTGAGGATGCTGTCCTTTTTTTTTTTTTTTAAAAAACCACTTGACGTGAAAATGACAGGCTTCAAAAGCTCCATTTGGACGCATTTTCAAATCACTTTTGAGTTCAGGGCGTCTTTAAAAAAAGCGACATCTGCGGGGGCACGCTTCCTGGAGTGGAGAAGGTAAAAAAGGTGGGCACGAAATGGTTGGAACGGCTCGGTGAATGAGAGGCTGAGAGTCTGCAGCTTGCAATTCATCTCCCTCATCAACAACACGCGTGGGCGGTGCTAGCCAACTGTTTGCTGCGCGAAATGGATCGCCGCCAAGTCAGCAACACTCTCGACGTCCTGCAGACGATCGCCATGAAATTCCTTTTCACCTATTTGTCTCCAAATACAACAAACTACATTCGGGTGGGAGGCCGTGGAAAGAGACGTCGGAAAAAAGTGAAATATAACGTTTCCTGGCCGGCTTAAAAAAAAATTGGAAGCTTTGGGCCAGAAAAGACGGAGCGAAGTTATGACTCCACAAATCACGTTACTAAGGCCAACATGTCCATCACTTTAAATATGAGTGAGCGATGCAGAGAGGATTGTGAATTATTCTCCTTTTGTTGACCTCACACTGCCGAAAGAGCAGACATGAATCAATACTGAGTCAGTAAATGTCTCTGCTGAGTTGCAAGGCTAATTTATCTACTATGTGTCACAGAGAAACAATTGAAAAGGGAAGCTACGGTTTACAACTTTTTGTGGCGTTTTCTCTCCTGAGGGTGAGTTGCAACTCACAGAAAAGACATCCTCCCTTTCTTGTTAAAGATTAGGTTCTTTTAGTCAGACTTCTGTTTTGTCAGGCAAAGTGAAGACAGAATATGATTGTGGATGTCAGGGGATGGGATCGGTCTCTTCCTGGAATTGTGACACATTGAAGACGAACAATAACAGTCCTCTAAAATCCTACCTCGGGTGCGTTCATCGCTAGCCTTGAATTTCAAATGTGCGAGCAAAGACAATCAGAGTTAAACTGGAAAAAGTAAAAATAGGACGTTGGGAAGATTTTGGAACATGTGCCTTTGGGAGTTTTTGTTCATTCATCCAGAAGAACATTTGTCAGGTCAGAAGTCCCCGACGTTGACCTGACAAGAATCCTGATTGCTTGCGATCTCTGTTGTAGTTCACCCGAAAGGCTTTTGAGGCCTTGAGACCAACATTCTTCCACAAGATCTTCCACAATTCTTCAAATGAAGCCTTGCCCAAACTGATCCCTGAAGTTAAGCCCCTATCCCACTGAGCGGCGAACTTTTGCGAAAGTTATCGAAGGTAGCCAATATTGATTACTCGTCAGGGTTTGTTCAATGTCAACATTCACCTAATGTCCTCCAGACGTTTTTTTCCTCATCGCAAGGAAATCGTGAACATGTGACAAGAAAAACTCTGCGGACATTAAGACTGTTGGTGAACGTTTTGCGGCCTTGACGAAAAATCCATCCATTTCTTGACCGCGTATTCCTCAGAAGGGTCGCGGGGCTGCTGGAGCCTATCTCAGCTGGCTTTGGGAAGTAGGCGGGGTACACCCTGGACTGGTCGCCAGCCAATCGCGGGGCACAGAGAGTCGAAAAACCATCCACACTGACCAGCACACCTCGGGACAATTCGGAACGCCCAATCAACCTACCATGCATGTCTTTGGAACGTGGGAGGAGACCGGAGTACCCGGAGAAGACCCACGCGGGCACGGGGAGAACATGCAAACTCCACCCAGGAAGGCCGGAGCCTGGACTCAAACCCGAGTCCTTAGAACTGGGAGGCAGACGTGCCGCCTGACGAAAAATTAATCATCTTTTACCTTGACAAACACTCGCAAATGTGAGCTGCTCAGTGGGATACGGGCTCTGGATGCATGAAGTAGAACTGCGATTCAAGCTGTGATAGTGGTTATAGCCCAGTCATGTCTTCAGTCAAATCTTCCATGGCACGTCTTGAACCACCCTTGCAGGTTTCATTATTTACAACTGGAGGTATTGCTACCCTTGTTAATGCTACTTTTTGGACGTGAAGTCCAAGTTATAAGTGGGCTTTGGACCTTTATCAATAGTGGCTGTCTAAATTTGTAGGCTACATCCTCCGAAGGCCAAATTTGTTGCTCACAAGATGTAATTTCTGGTGCGCCTCCACTGCATTCCGGAATCCGAATTGACGTAAGCATCAAGTAGTCATCAATCCATCAAGTCTGGCCTTCATTTCCATGGAGAAGGATCCTGAGGGAAGGCTGCTTCGGAGCCTACGTTTGTAGCCCAAATTGCTCCGTTGTTCTTCTACGCTGACACAAATAGCATTGCAGAAGCGTCAGTAAAGTCTGTCCGCTGTCATGACTCGAGTCATGCAGGAGTAATGTGGGGTCTTGTCTCATGTCTGGGGTCACGCCTGGGTTAAGTTTGAGTAGAGTTCATGACCGTGCGCCAGAGTTCACGACCCATTACGTGTCTGTTTTGGTATTGGTGTAACAGCATCCAGTTTCAACTAGTTTTAGGCTATGTGATGTCTGGACTATGTGATGTCAAGGATCTTTTATGCTATATGATGTTTGTTGATGTCAGGAACTATCCGTAATTACGGAGTCAACAGCCAATCAGAGAATTCCATGTCAGTACTAGTACTCACATGTCTAGCCACAACCAATGAGATCGATTGACGGTCTATTTAAGGGTCTGAGAAATGTGTGTGTTCGCCGGATTATTCCTCAACTGTTCCTGTGTACAGCTCTCTTAGGTTCTGCCTCTCAATGTGAATAAATAGATAAAATCTCATTTTCCTACTTCTCAGCACACAACATCCCTGGCTGCTGATTGGTTGGCAGAAATTCAAGACGCTACATGAGCCTTACAAGGACCCAGCCTACACATTTCGACACAGTATCTCAGAAGTGTCTTTCCTATAAATAATGACTCAAATCCTAAACTGTGTTCAATCCGAACATTAGTTGTGGAAAGACCAAAGCAATTTATGGATGTTGTTACCATGCAGAACACCCGATCAAATGTGTAACCCATTTCGAAGTCACACAGGCAGATTTTAAAAATTACCGTATTTTCCGCACTATAAGGCGCACCTAAAATTCTTCAATTTTTTCAAAAGATGACCCTGCGCCTTATAATCCAGTGCGCCTTATATATGGATCAATATTGAGCCGCAGCAGGTCTCGCTGTCAAGCCGCTATCGGTGACCCTGCACGATCGGTGACGCGCATGTGCAGAAGATCCCGCCATCTTGGATCGCTAGCTAATACTAATACTTTACCTCTGGGAAAATAATAAAACAGCTGTTTATTCATTTTGGAGTTGTCAGAAAGCTGGTTTATAATCTATTAATAAAGTTTGACTGACCTATCTGACTGTTTTGTTGACATTCCCTTTAGCGCAGCACCATCTAATAGATGCATAACGGAACCCCAGCCTCTACTGTAGCGCCTTATATATGAAAAAAGTTTTAAAATATGTCATTCATTGAAAGTGCGCCTTATATTGCGGTGTGCCTTATATATGGAAAAAGTTTGAAAATATGTCATACATTGAAGGTGCGCCTTATAATGAGGTGCGCCTTATAGTGCGGAAAATACGGTAGTAGTCTTTGAGAACATGCCGACTTTAAGCCGCAAGGCAGAGTCCTGCACACTTTCCTAAGAGTGGGAAGATTACGTTCCTGTCTTTAGTCTTACTAGAAGTCTGGCAGAGATGGATGGATCACTGTGAGGGATCGCGTCGAGTGATCACTGAGGCCCGAATGCAGTTCATCTCACTTGAATGATATTCAGAAAAAAACTTCTTTTGCTCTAACCACAACTTCATTTTTCTCTCCTTGCTGCAGAAACGATGATGGACACTCGAGTGGCGACAGCTGAACTGGGCTGGACAGCGTATCCGAACTCTGGGGTGAGTCCATTTTGGAGTTGACTATTCCTACCATTTCCTTCTGGAAACCGATATATTGCGTTTCGGGAACTTGTGCACAAAGCAGACGAGCAAATCGACCGGAAAGGCTGGCACGGGTGAGACTTCTGACTAAAAGTAGTGCCCAGTGTAGCTCATATTATGGGTATTATTTTCACGTCTCCTGGCTCATAATGACTTAATGACATAATGTGTCCCGCGCAAGCCCCAGAACACGGAACCTAAGTCCCGGTAAATGGGCGCTGTAATGATACAGTAATAGCAGGTTTATGCAGGGAAGTGGAGGTATTAAGGTGAAAGTGAGTGGGGAGTGCTAAAAGGATGGAAAACTGCTTTTTTCAGACTGTAAGGGAACTACTTTCAACTTCATGCACATGAAAGATGTGGGAATTAAGTCGCAAGTGCCAAGTCCTCGGGTAAATGTCGTTTTTCTTCTATTTTTAAAAGGCTGGCAGTATCAGAAGTATGATGGCTCGATTACACTAATGCGCCTACAGAAAATGTTAAAGGCTCATTCCAGCTTCTTTGATTCAATAATGCATTAACACGCTCCACAACCCAAAACTAGTATTACGTTTTGCCAAAGAGGGCAGCCAATAGATGTTTGCCACATTTTCTCAGGTCTTTAGGGCTTTGTGAGGCATTTTACACAGGTATTAAATAAGACTTTACGGCTGCTCAACTAAACTGTGGTCTGGTTAAAGATCAGGGTGCAAAGCACCTTTCCCTCCCGTCTACCCCATTTGTTTCTTCAAAACACTGCATTAGCATAGAGTAACTGTTGTTTTCTTGAATAACAGTCAGTGTCGATTGAAAGTGTTTCATTAATCTGTTGAAGGTTCACCTTCCAAAGAGCAAACATTTTTGTAAGTCCTTTCAATCAAGAAAAAAAAAGTAGCATACCGTATTTTTCGTATTTTTTATACATCGCTCCGGATTATAAGTCGAACCAGCCCAAAAATGCATAATTAAGAAGGAAAAAACATATATAAGTCGCACTGGAGTATAAGTCGCATTTTTGGGGGGAAATTTATTTGGTAAAATCCAACACCAAAAACATACATGTCATCTTGAAAGGCAATTTAAAAAAAAAAAAAAAAAAAAAAAAAAATATATATATATATATATATATATATATATATATATATATATATATATATATATTTATTTATTTATTTATTTTAACACTTTCAGAGTTTCATGACCGTTCCTTTTCATTCGGAGTGTGCTTGAAGTAAATAGAAAAACAGTGTGACTGGCACTGCTATTCTTCGTTTGAGACTGTTGAGTTCAGCCGGCCTCCAGGCGCTCAGGGCCTCTTGTCCGTGTTGAGCGTCGTTTTTAAGCTTCACATGAGTTGTAAGCCTTCAGACGAGTAGAGACCTGCTGTAAAGGGAATAACTCGAACCGCTTACCGGTTGAACCTTCCTCGCTTATGCTGCTGTTTTGCCCTCGTTGGAAAAATGTTCTGTAGGAGGCCTGACTCACATACTCGACATTAGACGGTGTGCTGTGTATCTGGGTATAAAAAAAAAGATGCTTTCTTTGTCAAGTTCACCAACATCTGAAGTGTTGCATACTCATGTTACGCATTGTTTGAAAGAACAACACGGTGCCAGATGATGTCACTCCGCATTGAGCCACAATAGTCATTGTTGAGTTATCATCCCATCACAAGTTCAAGAGCTTTTAAAACTTTTCCTCTACACACGCAATAGGGAGGGACCAGTCCATTAAAGATAGTGGTAATGGATGGCTTATGCGTGTTAGTGTTTTATAGTCTAAGTGAATATTAACACATACATAAGATGCACAACATAAATGTATATGGCTTATAGGAAATACACTTCTCTTATGTGGTAATAGCTATACAGTGTCGGATAAACCGCCAACATAATGTTGTCTCATTTTATGCCGCTAGTCCAATAAATCTAATCTCTGAACACCAGATGGAATTCAGCTTTTGGAAAATACACACAAACATAGCTGAGCCGCGCTAATAGCTTGAGTAGCATTTCAGCTAAAAATTCAAACAATAGAAAAATAATATGTTTAGCATGTTAGCGTTAGCTTGAAGATAGCGCTTGCAAATATTAAACATTTCACATTAGCATATATATATTAGCATTACTATGCTAAGCTAACGGCATTGTACGTTAGCATAGCATGAATTGTGAATATGGTTCAATGTTGTCGCGACTTGCCACTCGGGAAATGTTATCTCAGATCCGCACACAATGCTGCAACTCCCCACTCAGCTAGAAGCTAACAGACTAACTCCCCCTTTCCACAAAACAAAACCTTCCCACCCGGAACTCTCCCTTCGTCCCAACGTTCCGTGGGTGAATTATGTTCCCTTCACTACAAGTTATTCATATAACTCTAGCATAAAGAACAAGCTAACAAGTTTCCCAAACTATCAGTTTCACTCCAAATCACTAAATCCAATGAAATCTTCATCCTCGGTGTCACTTTTAAACAACTCCCCCAACTCAGGAGGTAGACGATGGTCTTTTACCGGCAATGTTGAAATTATCAACACAGGCCTAGAGCGCCCTCTTGCGGTTTAGTGTGAAAATAACATGTGAAATGATACAATAATGTGTTAATAATTTCACATATAAGTCGCACCAGAGTATAAATCGCACCCCCAGCCAAACTATGAAAAAAAACTGCGATTTATAATCCGAAAAATACGGTATGTTTGCATTTTGCGTCTAGTTTCTATTATGTGTTTGTTTTTTATTTGAGAATGACCAAATCAATCTTGTAATTTTAGTCTACGGGTACTTCAAAGGGCATCGATAAGTATGGTTCCAGTATTTGATAATACCTACTCACTGGTTTTAATTAGATGTTTATAATCAGTGCTCAATCTGTTTCAAACCTCTCGTATCATCCCTGTATAACATTCATTTACCTCTCATAATTCATGGCAAAATGAACCATAGGGATTTTATTTTTGCCAGATTGCACAAGCAAGCATTAAACTCCAGTTCCAGCGGTGTAAACACATGAACACAAATGTGTAAGTGCACATCAGCATGCAGTTACACACTCGGTTGGTCGCATCTGCCAGACAGCTTACGAGGTAAACAGATGTGTACAGTCAACAACGTAACAACTGTTTGTTCCATCATAATGAGCGGTCTGGCTTTTTTTATTTTATTTTATTTTTTTACTTAAAGTATGTACTTTCTTCTCTGTCTGCATGAACTTTCCCTTTTGTTTCTGCCTTAGCTTCTCGCACTGTCTGCTGTTCAACACCACGATATGAATAAAATATTGAGTCCCGGTAAGGCAAACGCCCTTCAACCTTGCAAAAAAGAAGAGACAATGACACGTCCTCGAGTGTCTTTCAACCCCATTTATGTACTTTCAGAGTCAATGCGGCTGTTGATTAATAATGGAGTTTGCTCGAGGCCATTTAAGGGGAAGTGCTGTTTTCTCAATCAGATAATTGAAGCACTGAAAACAAACGGAATGCCAGTCAGTTGAGACAGATGTGTGCAACTCTTAACTCCAGACTGCCGTCTTTGTGTTTGGTTGTCTGATGGATGGAGCGAAAAAATTCACAGAGTACAGTCAACCCTCGGAACGCTTCTGTTCTCGACCAAATCGGTTTTCGACTAGCAAATTCCAGAATTTTATGTCTCGGAACTCGTCCAAAAAATCGGCTCTCGAACTGAAAAAAGCCGAGCGTACCTGAACGCGACTCACTCGCCGAGTGTATAAAAGGCTACAAAGTTGTCTATTCCTTAAGTCTGATATGTTCAACTTTAACTGCGTACTGAGACGAATCCTAATTTGCATAATTTGTAGTCTGTTCATTGGAAAGCGAGTTCACGTGACACAACTTAACCTCGCGTTCGTGCGTGTGGCCGCTCGAACAGAATCAGTCTTCGCCAGCGGCGATAGCCAGCAGGAAGTCTGGCGCTCGCGTGTGCGTCAATGACTGGTGGGTCCTGTTGTCCTTATTTCTTGTCTGTAACCTTCTTGCCAGAATCAGCTATAGCTTGTTCCTTCTAAAATGTTTGTTACGAATGTTTGGGCGGTGTTTCCTCATCCGCACGTTACCACATAGCACTCGTAAGTTGATGTTGCGCTGCTAAGCCCGAAACCGGAAGTGTCACCATGTTAGTTTCACAATAAGAGCACGTACCGGAAGTGATGTTCTAAATGACGCTAGCTTAACTGCGCTAATTTAATTTGTGTAAATTGTTTCGGATTTCGAACAATTCGCTTTTGGAACAGCCTTCTGGAACGGATTATGTTCGAAAACTGGGTTTGACTGGATACAGAAATTAAGGACAACTCCCTTACTCTGATTGGTTGATTTTGGATGGATCTTAATGGTGATACGGAACTGATCATATTTGGGTAATCTTACCGATGTCTATCCATTGGTCTTACAGTCCTCAAGTGGTTATATTGGAATGCAGGATTATTAAATCTTTTTTTTTTTTTTTTTTTTTAATAACGTAATAAGCTCAGACATTTTTATGAGAGACAAAAGTGTAATAAAATGATAGTTTAAAAAAGATAAACATTTGGTCAAAGGAATGTAATCTAAAAATATTATTATGCTCTCTTTCTGTAATGGTTTGGGTCGGGTTTTGGTTAGTTTTTTGTTTTACTCTTGTCATGGTTCAGGTTTAGTTTGGGTATTGTCTTTATCCTCATGTTTCTTTAAGTTTCATTCATGATCCGTGTTTTGTTTTGTTTTCCTTGTGTGCCTCCCTCGTCTTTTCAAGCATTGTGTCCACCTGTGTTTTGGCCTGACCTTCCTAATGTGTCAACCAATCAGCACCCTCTACCACTTGTGCCTTGCCCAGCTGTGCCTCGTTGTGTCAATTAGTGTGTGTGTGTGTGTGTGTACATGTAGTCTCTTGTCTCCCCTATGTCTGCGTCGATTCATTGTCATTTTCCTCCTGTCACGCTGCCGGTTCTGTTCCACGCCTCGTCTCGTTTTACCCTGTTGGACTTTGTTGTTTTGGTTTCTTAGTTTGTAGCTCATTTTTTGCCTCCTCGTTTTTGTTCATTAAACATTTTTTTTTACCTCGGCTTGCTTCCCTGCATTTGGGTCCACCAGCAGAGCCCCTGACGTGACATTTTCATGGTTTTGTCGTATGGTTTATTGTATTGTTGTTGTTGTTATTATTATTATTATATTTTTTTAATCATCAACAAAACAGGCATCTGTCATTGATGAATTGATGGACCTTCTGTCAATGCCCACCTCCGATAACCAACATTTGCCACGAGATATAAAATGTTAAAGCATCTCTTGGTCAGCTTTGAATAATAATGTCAAAAGTGGAACGGCACCAAACCCGTTGAAAGGTGCAGTGATGATGCTTAATAAAATAAATTAGGTTATATGGTCTTGGAATCCAGTGGAATTGGGTACAGCAAGGAAATGTTCCCTTTGTCTGGTAACTTCCTATTGTGGATGTAAGTTTGAAAGCTTACCATTATATTTGCTGGTCCAGGGAAAAAAACCCCCAAAAATGTCAAAGTGAATAAATTGCATTGGATCCTTTCAATATAACACTTTTGATTTCAAAAGTCACCTTGGTTGCTTTCTTTCTTGTTAGTACACTGCTTTGAGTTAGTCTCCGTCAAACTTTCAATGGTACTTATAATTCAATGGCAGAGAAATAACCGATACGATTCAATATGCTTGAGAGGGCTGGGGCTACGATTCATGCTGGGATATGATTTTTTTTTTTTTCCAGCACTCTTTCACTTCTTTGCTAGAAGAAAACACTGCCTCGCGTGAGTAAAGTCGACATTAAAAACAACCAACAACTTTAAAACAGAGTATTTAAATGTTCTGTGCTTTTTATTGGATACAAAGAGATTGTGTATCCGATACACTTTTCCCTAGCAGTGATGTCGAAGCCTTTTTCTTTCTGCATGTAACAAATTCTCACTGGAGATTCCTTAGAAGGAAGAATAAGAGCTCCACGAAGCAAAGCAAAGCAATCAGACGAAAAATAAAAGCTACTTGGCCTTCTGACAAGCACGCAAATTTGTCATCTGCATCATACTCGAGTGGGAACCGGCTAAAATTGCTTTCATCCGGAAGGAGATAGGCGGGATTAAGGGGGAGTGCTGAGTGAAAAGGGGTACGAGAGCGAGAGAGGAGAAAAAGAGGCTAGGTTACAGGATCAGGAGTGGGGAGGAGGGGGGAGGGGGATTAGAAGACCCCCGGAGGGGAGAGGGGGTGGCGAAGATCAATTTTGTGCGGACGCTTTTGCGGCAGCCGTGCACAATCTCAGCCGCGCGCTAGCGCGGACGTAAGACAGGGTTAACTCATGTGACTCTCGCAGGTCACAGTCAGGGTCGAGCTGTCGGGATGGGGGTGGGATTAGTGGGTGTAACGGGGTCAAAGGGTTGCCCCCGCCCCCGACGGAGGCGGCGGTCGCTTTGAGGCGTGTGGAAAACGGGGCCAGTTGTTGTGCTCGTTAGGGCCCGCGGTGAAGCGCGATAACGAGGCGGCCAAGTGAGCAGTTCGATGGGTGCTGAGGATAAACGCTGGGGGCAGGAAATCAAAGCCAAACGGGACTTGTGTGTGTGCGCTACAAAGATAAGTCGGAGATTTTTTTTTGGGGGGGGGGGGGAGCGTTTGCTTGGAGCAGGTGCATCAGAACAGGTGGAAAAAAAAAACACTCACATCTGCTGTTGGCATGTTTACTATTGCCCACATGTGGTTGGGATTGCGCGCCCGCACCTGCACGACTCTCGCGGCACTTTTTGCAGCGTTTTAGCCAAGCTCCTGCGGGTTTGGGCTGGACAGGTGTGTGCACTTCCTGCAGCCCACTGCGAGCTCCATAACGGCCTTCTCACCATCTGCTGACCGTACTCAATACGCCTCAATTATTCATCCGCTGACAGAATGACAGGCTGTGGTTAAAAGCACAAATCGGAGTAAAGAATGGTGTGATTGGAGTTGCTGTAGCTGCAAGGGACAGCTAGAAAAAGCTTGATAAGAAAGTTCAAGGGGGTAAGACACATGCATTGAGATACGAGTAACCCGAATTCTGCATCAATACGATTTTAATCAATTTAACCCCTGGGCATTATCTTATTTTGAAATGACTTGGTCAGAACCATCAAAAGCCCAAAACGGGTCACAATAACGCCTACGGGTTAATTTGGTTTCATTTATTCAAAAAATAAATCCTGTGCAAAATGTTCAGACAACAATAATGTAGATATTAAGATGAAAAAACAAAAAAAACCCAAAACAAAACAGTTTTTCATTTAAATGCCCCAAACTCATTCACTCCCAGCCATTTTCACAGAAGCAATCCCGTTCGCTCCCGGCTATTTTACTGGATTTTGACGGATTTTCCAAGGCCCACAGAATATTGTGTTCTATTGCTATAAAAGCATGGAACCTATCAAAAGAAAGATTAAAGTCTCTCCTTTCATCAGGAAAAAAGAAGTATGTTTCTATCTGTTTCCGTTTTGCAGCAGTTAGCATTAGAAGAGAGCTAAGTTTCATCAATATTCACAAATCTATTTAAAATTGTAAATAATTTAGCTTTTTTTTTCTACATGGCCTTGGTTGATCTCCTTTGCTCTGCTGCCACCTGCTGGCCGTTTGTGTAATAACTACCATTTCTGCAACCGTTCCCTGCAGTTAAGAGGCTGCATCAAAGCCTTCTGTATGCTCTAGCATAAAAAAAAACAAAAAAAAAAACGTATAAATACATCTTTGGGACACTTAAAACCTTTAAAAAACGTATTTACACGTTATTGGGAGCAAATGAGTTAAGCGCCATGTATAAAGAAATTGTGTATTAGGAAACACACCCAGTTGAACATATTCCTATCGAACCTCCCCTGTTGTACCTTAGCGTACATTTTATCAAGACGTGAACGTAAGTTCACACATTCGTACATGTCCAATTCTTCAGGGATGCGCTCAAGTTAAAAGGAAATTGAACGTGATCACATGCGTTCTGGCAAATATAACCCAGTCATTGTCAGACCAGTGGGAGATCACTTTCATTTCGCCTTCATGGTTATTGAGTGCGCGCGCCGTGCGTCGCCAGGCAGCTTAAATTGCTCTGAGCGCCGACGCAGACATCTCTGCTCGGCATGAAGATGAAAATTGTAAGATAGTCGTGGAAAATGAAAGCCTCGGATCTCAACTCGTCTGCGGCTTTCTATGTTTGGATTCCTATATTGTTTTTTTTTTTGTTTTTTGTCTAAACATTTGTGCGAAGAACACATTTTCACATAGTCTTCACAGATACGCCCACCGGAATGTACAATGTCAACATTGTATAGTTGGCATGAAGACTCAATGTTCCACATTCCGCTGTACTTTCCTATCAAATATTGATGTCTTTCCTGTGGATTTCATCACCGTGATCAACATGTACAAACTCTTTTGGATCAATGTAGTCCAGGGGATGAATAAAAGATGATATTGTACGACTCCCATGTGTATGAAGGAGTGGTCTTGCAATAAATTATTTTTCCACGTCCAGCCCTATATCATCACACTTTTATATCTTTCTGCTGTCCCCCCTCTTTTTCTTCACTCAGCTTGTCTGGGTCAAAGCTGCTCACCTATTTGCACGCACGCTTGCATTCACTCACATACCATCCAACCATTTCTGGGTATGTATTTATGTCTAGAGGACAGACTTGTCAAAGGTCATACAATGCAGAAAACACACGCTTACACTTGGACACGCACGACAATAGGCATGCAGGGGCCCTTTTCTATCTAAAAGCCCGAATAGGCCAACCATTATTCAGTCACTTGCTGAAAGAGATGGGAAGTAACAAAGTACAAATACCGTATTTTTCGGATTATAAGTCGCAGTTTTTTTCATAGTTTGGCCGGGGGTGCGACTTATGCTCTGGTGCGACTTATGTGTGAAATTAACACATTATTATATCATTTCACATCTTATTTTCACACTAAACTGCAAGAGCGCGCTCTAGGCCTGTGTTGATAAGTTCAACATTGGCGGTAGAAGAGCATCGTCGACCTCCCGAGTTGGGGGAGTTGTTTAAAAGTGACACCAAGGATGAAGATTTCATTGGATTTAGTGATTTGGAGTGAAACTGATAGTTTGGTAAACTTGTTAGCATGTTTTTTTTTGTTTTTTGTTTTTTTTTCTTCCAAGAGCTCAGAATTGTTCATTCGGTAGTCTTACCGATTCAACGTCTTATCATCATTGCTCTTTTTTTTTCTTTTTTTTTTCTGTGTATGTGTGCGTGCGTTTGCGTGCGTGCGTGTACGTGCGTGTGCGTGCGTGTGTGCGCGCGTGTGTGTGCGTGCAAATATGTATAAATTTATACTCATTAATTCACCTAAAACCTTATAAAAATCCCATTACCCTTCACCTTAACCAGGTACTTCAGAGTCTCGCCAGAGTCGTGAGGTTCAAATGGTCAGGAGACCAGAGAAAAGGTCAGAAAAGATAAAAAGAAAAGAAAGATAAATCAAAGTGAAATCCAGCACCGACCAAACACTTCCTGCCTTCCCCATGGTTACAAAATCAAAGTCTTACGCCAACCCCAGAAGCCTCTAAATTCCAACAAATTAAAGAGATCTCAAGAGACCAAAGGAAAAACTAAAGAGAGGAAGGAGGGAAGGATCGATGAGGCAGAGTGAGATCCATAGAAACCAGTACATCCAGTCCATCAACGTGAAATCCAGCACCAACCAAACACCTCCTGCGTGGTTACAAAACCAGAGTCTTATGCCAACCCCAGAAACCTCAAACTTCCAATAAATTGAGGAGATCTCAAATGACCAGAGGAAAAACTAAAGAGAGGAAGGAGGGAAGGATAGATAAAGCAAAGTGAGATCCACAGACACCAGCACCCACTGATTCAACGAGCTGCTGGAGGGAGTGGCGAATTCTGTTTGAGTTTCAGTAGATGCTGGTGCGATGGATCTGGCATGTATAAGGACCGCCACCAAAGAAAGAAGCCGTCAACCGCGGCCCAGCAAAGCGAGCACCGCCCCCCCGGAATCCCCCAGGCCACGGCAGCACCAAGGCCACCCCCACACCCCCAAGCCCAAGGCCGCAGAACGAGGCCCGGCGGGCCCCCACAGCGCCCCACCGGTACCCAGCCACCCCCCCGCACCCCACCCAAACCCGCCACGACCCAGGCCCCGCCACCCCCCGGCCCCCAAACCCCCGAACACACCCCGACCCCCAACACCCAGAAGAAGAAGTAGCTAGCACCTGTTTTTGCCAAGAATGCATCAATAGCGAGATAGCTTTGGTCATGGAAAGGGGCACAAGGCAGTATGTATAATTTATCAATGTGTTTTATTATGTGCTGTGAGCTAAAGAGCCTTCATTAACTTTAATTTGAGTGCTTTGAATTAAAGGTCCAAAACATAAGTTAATATATAATCTTGGGTGACTCATTCCTATTGAGGATATTAGTCATGAAAATGGTTTTTAATCAGCCTTGAAGAATCGGCAACCGCGCATTAGGGCTTTCAGTTGGCGGAGTGTTTAACTGCAAAATGGCGGTGAGGGAAGTGGACGGAACCTAAATGTATTGATCGGGACTGGGCATTTTCTGTGACTTTTTGTCCGAACTCCGACAGCCGGATGGCCACAGTTCAATTTGAGCCTCATCAAACTGTGAGACTGTAATTATGGAGTGGCCGCTATCTGGCGGGACTGGGAATTTTGTCAGACACCGCCATTTCCTTTCCATCCATCACACTCAGCCGGGCGGAACGAGGCCTCCGATGCCCCTACCAAATAATCATTCCCGTGCAACTAGCCTGACAGCAGGCCTCCTTTAATAACGGAGCTGATCAGAAATGATAATAGCAATCATGCCGCCGCATATTTTACTGGCTGCAGTGTGCTTGTCTGCGCAAGTGTGCGCACACTTTGAAACCACTATGAGCATGTGTCTCCAAGCTTGCGAGGCGATATGAGTAAATGAGACGACTCTTTGCAATCAAAACAAGCCAGCTATTGCTTAAAGTGCTCTATTGACTTCTAGGATACGACCCAAAGGTTGAAATGTAAATAACCTCATTATTTTGGCACATTCTGAAAAGCCTCTGGAAGGAAAAAAAAAAAGTGATCTGCTTTATGATTCTTGTCAGCGTTGAACCCTGCAAACACAAAGAGCATCTTTCAGCGGGTCCGTTCAATCGCTATCCGGGCTTCTCGTGTTCGCCTATAATTCACTGTCCTCCGGAGACCTTGGCCTTTGCAAATATGGCAGTGGGAATTTCACCTGAATGTGCTCCACTGCTTCTCTTCTTTGTCCAAATGCGGATCTTGTTGCACTTTCACATTAGCAAGTCATCAAATACTCACACTCGGTTAATAGTCCTTTGTAGCAAAAATATGTAAGGTCCAGGACTGGACAGTATGGATGAGCAATTGATGACATTGCCTTATTTTTGTTTTTTTATTTATATTTATTTTCTAATTGTTGTTGTTGTTGTTGTTGTTTTTAATGGATTGTCGGACTATCTGTAAATATTTAAGACTCCTGTTTCAATACCAGTGTTTTGGAGTTCTGTGGAGGAGTTCTGTCACAGCAAAGATTGGTATAGATAGATAGATGGATAGATAGTAGGGGTGTGCTCAAAAAATTGATACGGCAATATATCGTTGCGGGCCTCATTACAATACTTGTATCGATACGCAGGCGTCAGAATCGATATTGCTTATTAACTTTAAATGGGCAGTTAACGTTTGCCTTTGCAGCTTCCATTGTACCCAAAAAATAAAAACCTGCAGCGTCTTTGAAGTTTATTGCCTTCAATTAATGCTAAAAATAGCTCACCAGTGATTGGACACTGTGTCTTGCTGAGAAAAATGAAAGCAGAGGAAGAATATCAACATTTATTTACTTATAAACTTAACATGGCACATGTCTCAATGTACCAACTTTCATATATTTTGTTTAAAAAACGAAATAGAACGTGTTACAATGAAAAAAAATGCTGTTTTTATTTCCCCAAATATTTCAAATAGGCACATTTTAGAGCTGTCATTTTAATACTTTGATATTTTTGCTCATATCGGCTCATGCCTATTAATAAATTGTCCTGGTGTGTCTGTGAAAACTGCTCCTTACTCTGCAGTGTGTACATATTTAGACCAGGCATGTCGCTTGGTGGTAAACCAGACGAGCTACTAACAACATTTTTGTCATCCAGCATAATAAACATATCCTTTTGGTGTACATATGACTGTTATTAAAAAATGCAAGTAAATTAATGTGAAATATAGGGATATGTATCGCCTTGAAGAGCAAGTATTGGGATAAATATGTATCGTTATACGTATCGTGACCCCTGTATCGTGATACGTATCGTGAGGTTGGCGGCAATACCCAGCCCTAATAGATAGATAGATGGGTTGATAGATTGCATACAATAGGGTATATTCAACGGAAGAGGCGGGACTTGTAGCAGTCAATTTGGCATCGTGAAAACACAAATGCAGTTTAAGGATCATGAAACCATGACTGAATTTTTATAAGGGTGGAACAGTGGAAGAACCCCTTACATATTCCATTGAGGATCTCGATCAAGCTGTGGGGGAACTGACAGTTTTTGTCGCAATGGCATTAGTGGTGAAATCTATGACTGGTCGAGGATTGACCAAGAACAACCCCAACTTGAAATTCAACTTAAGTCACCTTGTCATAAGCTGTCCGATATTCCTAATCAATAGGGTACTATGCTTTAATTTAATGTCAATTTATCCCCGAGATTAGTTGAAGTTTTGACTCGTCGAGTGACGACAAGGGACGTGTATCGATTTCATCTTTGTGACGCCTTCTGATTACCGCAGATTTTTCTACTCTCATTTTGTCCTGTTAAGACCTTCCCCATATTAGAGGCTTTAAGGATCATCCTCCATTCCACATCAATATGTACAAGCGTGAAGCGGTATCAATTGACGGTGATGAGTTTGAAAAAGACAAGGTGTGCGACTCCATCGAGGATCAGGTGGCGGACTTCAGCATCACGATTAAATCAATTGATGTTTTTGTGCTTAACTGTGCTTTTTGTGTGAACTGTGGGACTCGGAGTCGAGCCGCGTTGCTCTTCTGCATTGAGAGGAACCAGTTGAGGTGGCTTGGGCATCTGGTTCGGATGCCTCCTGGACGCCTCCCTGGAGAGATGTTCCGGGCATGTCCTACCGGCGGGAGGCCCCGTGGATGACCCAGGACACTCTGGAGAGACGCTCTCGGCAGGCCTGGGAACGCCTTGGGATCCCGCCGGAGGAGCTGGTTGAAGTGGCTGGGGAGAGGGAAGTCCGGGCTTCCCGCAACCCAACCCAAATTAAGTGGTAGATAATGGATGGATGGATAGACGGACTTCTCCTGACATTTTTGAACAATGACATCTCTCTGATGATATTGAAGCTGTCTGGCTCATGCTGTTATATGTCACTACAAAAATGTCAGTAAACGTTTACTAGAACATCTGAACTTTTTAGGGGGTCAATGAGAGGCATTTTAAAAGGTGACAAATGTGCGCTGACTCCCATTTAAAATGACATTGAAGGTGATGTGATCTGGCTAATTCTGCGCACAGCCGCATTGCTAGTTATAACATCTCGTTTCTTTATTGTTACTTCCTCTTTCTAAATTTGTTCATTTTTTTTTTAATTGAGTTGCACAGGTAATAAGTCACATAAATGAGGGTTGAAGTTTTGAAGTGATTCATCTTGGTCTCATTTTGTCAATCATAGAAATGTGGCATTTCTACAGGAGTGTCAACATTTTACAATGGAACCTCTACTTACAAACGTCTCTTCATACGAAATTTTCGAGTTACGAAACGCCTGAACGGGAAAATGTTGCCTCTTGCTTGTTACGAAAGAAATTTCTAGATACGAAAGGTAAAAATACATTACCGAACGCAACATACTTTCGGCTATGGCTATTTCCTACCATAGGTACCTATGAGCGTAAATACTCGATCGGTTTTTGTGCATGTTTCTGGCATCCCATTGGCTAAGAGGAAGCTCTACCATAGGTATGAGCGTATACTAGATCGGTGTCTATACAGCGTCCTCATCATTCATCCCGCGGCCCATGAGGTGTTCGATAGATTTTCGTAAATGTATGAACTAACAGCCAACGAATTTGTGCAAAAATTCAAACAATTGGTGATTGATGAAGGAACAGTAAGTTTTTAATTGCGACGAGACGGGCTTTTTTTTTTTTTTTTTTTTTTTTTTTTAAAAGATGCCTCGCCATACCGGAAGTTTCCATGAAGTTTCAGAATTTGTTTAAAAGAATCGTCCAGAAAAAGTGTTCACCAGTCGGGCGTTTGCTCACTCAGATGATGTTTGCCTTGGACATTTCCGAAGGATTGTTTTAAAAAAAAAAAAAAAAAGAGAGAAGAAGAAGAAGAAGAAGAAGAAAAAAAAACATCCATGGATCAGTTATTTACAAAACGGCAGGCAAAAAAAAAAAAAAACACTTCTGGGAAAGAGGAACATGAACCAAAGAGGGCAAAAAATGATGAGGACAGCAGTTAAAAAGGTAAATGACCATCATTTTTATTCTTTACTTGATTCTTTGTTTTTTTACATTATGCACAACTCTCATTTATTGTGCAATAATCTAATCGTAACATGTATTTGTTACATGTTTTGATGCATTTTTATGCTTTATAAAACATTTATGTCTGAAATTTGGGAGGCTTGGAACGGATTAGGGCATTTACATGGAAAATGCGTCTCTACTTACAAAATTTTCTACTTAAGAACTTTCTTCGAGAACCAACTAATTTCGTAAGTAGAGGTACCACTGTATATCCTCTGTACATGTCTAAGCTGCAATTAGAGCCGTTAGTGTCGATCATTTTGTTAGATCTTTGAGAATGTTATACGGTCAAATAGGTAAAGTGCAGAATTAGAATTATGCAAATATTTCAGTTGTACTGTAACTGTAGTGTGATAAAAATCTTCAAATGGTACAGAGGATGGTAGTGGTGGAAGCTAACAGCTGATCAACTGATAAACTACCTGTTCAACATAAGGTACATTAAGTGCCCAAGAAGTTAACAGTAATTTCCTATGCATGTGTTTAAAAAACTTAGCACAACAAAATGTCTAATATCCATCCATCCATCCATCCATTTTCTTGACCGCTTATTCCTCACAAGGGTCACGGGGGGCGTTTGAGCCAGTAGGCTGGGTACACCCTGGACTGGTTTCCAGCCAATTGCAGGACACACAGAAACGAACAACCATCCACACTCACAAGCACACCTAGGGACAATTCGGAACTCCCAATTAACCTGCCATGCATGTGTTTGGAATGTGGGAGGAGACCGGAGCACCCGGAGAAGACCCACGCAGGCACGGGAAGACCATGCAAACTCCACCCAGGAACGCCGAAGACTGGACTCGAACTCCTCAGAACTGGGAGGCGGACGTGCTAACCAGTCATCCACTGGGCCGCCTAAATGTCTAATAGAAAGTAGTAATTAATTTGGTACATATCTTGGTATTATCTCATCTCTACAAGCCGCCAGTCGATACATCTTCAAACTTTTGGGAGTATCTTTGCAAAGTTGGTTGGGTAGAAATAAAAATTTCCAACATACTTAAGGCCCCTCCAACAGACTTGGTGATTTGCAAACAGCTCTTCCTACTTGGTCTGTTCCTGCACGTTGTGATCAGCTCACTTGTGGATATTATGTGGATGTATGACAAAACTCTGTCCATTTAAATTCTTCTGTGTTATTTTTGCGTTTGAAAGTACTGGCAGACAATCCATGTGATGACCGGCCTTTACGAAGGGAATATATTGATGGCTTGATGGCAGCTGTCTTGGACTGTGGGCAAAGGGACTCATCAGCCTGAATAAATTACTGATTTACTTGACCCGTCCCCTTAATTTCTGTCCAAACTTGTGTTTTTCTTCTATCCATCACCCTGTCTTTTTCTTGACGACACCCCTCGCGTTTCTAGCTCGACAAGGTGTGACTGGTCATTAAATGAAACATTACGCGCTGTGTGAATGCATAACCCCTTCATCTACTCACTACTGTCCATCAAACTGTGGAACCGTAATGACACAAGCAATGGCCGCACTTGAAAATCAGAGGCGAAGGAAGAGTGGCTTCTGTATTGATAGCAGCTATTAGAGTGGGTGCATTTGTGTGGTCGAAGTATGTGCAGTGGGAAAAAAAAAGACTTTCACCATTCTGGCATTTCATCGTTGAACAAAATACGTAGTACACTTGGTAACGAGACAACTAAGTAATCATGAATAAATATAGAATGGGTGTAAGTGTCTTGTTAGCAGGCCACTTCCTGGTTCATGAAAGATCATATCAGATGTTAAAAGTCAATGCCCAGAGCTGTATTTTATTTATTGTGGGGCAGGGCAGAGAATAGTGAAGTAAATTGTGATGTATTAAATCATTAATTATTAACTCCTGCTTCATGAGGTATGATATTGGAAATATATACAGGATGTTGTGTGTGTCTGTCTGTAGTGTATCTATCTATCTGTCTGTCTGTCTATCTATCTCCATCCATCCATCCATCTGTATCTATCTATCCATCCATCCATCTATCAGTATCTATCTATCTATCTATCCATCTATCAGTATCTATCTCCATCCATCTATCAGTATCTATCTATCCATCCATCCATCTATCAGTATCTATCTGTATCTATCAATATATCAATATATCTATCTATCTATCTATCTATCTATCTATCTCATCCATCCATCTATCTATCTACATCCATCTATCAGTATCTATCTATCCATCCATCCATCTATCAGTATCTATCTGTATCTATCTATCTATCTCATCCATCCATCTATCCATCTCCATCCATCTATCAGTATCTATCAGTGTCTGTCTGTCTGTCTGTCTGTCTGTCCGCCCGTCCGTCTGTCCGTCCGTCCATCCATCCATCCATCCATCCATGCATCCATCCATATCTTTGCAGGCCTCTATACAAGACACATCAATACAGATGTGTCAGAAACAATATTGCACATTCCTTCTTAAGGTTTTCCGGCGCGCTTCTAAAAAAACGCTCCTTGCGCACACATATCAACCAGGCATGACGCTGGCAGTAAACCGGAAGCGCTGTTGACATTAGGAGAAGCAAAATTTTGCCATGCGTGCATCAGAAAAAATATCATTTGGGCATACAAATGACTGTTTTCACAAGAACGTATGTAATGTAAAAGGCCATGTATCGGGATATATGTGTATTGAGAGATGCGTATCATATGGGGTATATGCCACGGAGGAGGCGGGACTTTAGACTTCCTGGGTTTCACACATCAGTTTTGTTTCCGTTTCCTGTTTGTGACGTGTGGGCCAGTTCTTGCACTTCCGACTTTGTGCCCTTTGGTTGGGGGGGGCGGGGGAGGGGGGCACAGGGGGGGGAATGCGAGTGTTGGAACGCGGCCATCAGTGGCCGGAAACGACGCTGATGTGTGAAACCCGGAAGCCGGCCGTCCGTGGCATCTTACCCCATTGTGTATCATGATCCGCATTGTATCCTGAGGTTGTTGTCAATACCCAGGCCTATAATATACATGGCATCCAAGCAACATCCAAGCTTTAATGTGTCCACCTCCTCGGTGTCCAGCTTGACTGCAACAATGACAGCATCCATATCTCATCTCGGCTGAAATGTGGTCCAATACGCAAAAGGGAAAACAGCCACTGGTACCATAACATCAGGAACATAAAGATAACTGTGGGCAATTTCGTTTCCTCAGACCTTGTTCACCTTGAGGGTGTATAAATGATATATGCAAGCAGTATATGTTTACGCTTTTGGTGTAGCATGGATAGACCAAGTATACAGTGTTGTTTTATCCAAACATTCCTAAATAAGTCATTTTGGGGGGAACAAGCAAGTGACTTCTCAGAGACATAAATGTTCAGGGAAGATGGAAAGAGAGTAAACACTGTCATATTGATGTCATAAACCCAATTCACACTGGCTGCGTAACGGACGTTCTCCGTGCGGCGGCCGTATGGACGCCACAAGGATAGAACGCATTCAAGTCTACGTGTCAATTCACGCCAGCTTCGGTGAGGTGCGGAACGACTGCGGCGACGATCCGGAAGGTTTCCGCAAGCGTTCTATTTCTTCCGGACGCCGCATGCGGATGTTCATGAAGCTGAAGAAATTACACGAGCCGGAAAGGAAATCGGGCGTCTCGCATCAAGGTAAATTCGCTAAAATATAATATAATAAAACCATTTGCGAACTCGTTTTTTGGGGGGGAGGGAAGCTAGCTAGCTACATAGCATGACACTATTTAAACACAAAACGTACTTACCCATGGTAGAACAGCCATTGGAGAAGTCCCAGAAATCATGTCCAAAAAGCATATAGATGTGACAAAAGGGGCGGCACGGTGATCGAGTGGTTAGCACGTCCGCCTCCCAGTTCTGAGGACTCCGGTTCAAGTCCAGGCTTCGGCCTTCCTGGGTGGAGTTTGCATGTTCTCCCCATGCCCGCGTGGGTCTTCTCCGGGTACTCCGGTCTCCTCCCACATTCCAAAGACATGCATGGCAGGTTAATTGGGCGCTTCGATTTGTCCCTAGGTGTGCTTGTGAGTGTGATTGGTTGTTCGTCTCTGTGTGCCCTGCGATTGGCTGGCAACGACTTCAGGGTATACCCCGCCTACTGCCCAAAGCCAGCTGAGATAGGCTCCAGCACCCCCGCGACCCTTGTGAGGGATAAGCGGTTGAGAAAATGGATGGATGTGACAACAGGCAAGCATGGCTATTTTTTACCAATAGGACTATACACGGTTATTATTGGGTGAACTAAACTCTCCAGCGTGAACCCCACGTGATCTTCTGGTCTGTCTGGAGCCGATTTCGATGTGACAAGAGTCAAGCGTGGCTATTGTTTACAAATAGGACTCTATATACACGGTTATTATTGGGTGAACTCAACTCTCCAGCGTTAACCCCACGTGATCTTGTGGTCTGTCGGGAGCAGATTTCCGGACACGCAACGCATGCGGTGTGAATTGCAGTCCTTGCGGCGGCCGCCGTATGGAAAACGCATCGCGTCCGTTCCGCAGCCAGTGTGAATTGGGCAAAAGTGCTAGTGTTGCCAAGTAATTTTACACATGGGCAGGGCAAGTGCTGCGGATGCAAAAGTACAGATACTAATAATAATCAGAATATTTTGTACCTAACAGAAGCACAAATGTAGCATGTCGTCACCAGCTCAGCAGCAGCAACATCAGTATTGTGGCTGCTCAACTGTCAAAACAGAAATCATGTGCAAACATGGCCGGACAAACAGCAGATGAATACAAACCCGCGAAAACGCAAGCGGGGAGAGTCCATTGCAAAGTTCGAACCCGCTTTGAAAATGATAACTAATATTTTATTCGCGTCTGTTGACACAATGGGGACACCAAATATCTGTCTCGTTCATGATTTCGCGGGCCAATGAGTTTGTGGACAGAATTGAGATGGGCATTATCGCAGACGCCTCGGGTTCCTCTCGGCGGTGAAAGATGGTGGTCATTTGGCTAGGCGAGAGGAGGTGAAGACCCCCTCCTCGACTGGAGCAGACGGGTGCAGAGGAGCCCGGGGGCCGGCTATATTAATGAACAGGCAGTGCTGAAAGGGACAGGTTTCTGTAACGCTGATGAATGGTCATTACAGCGGGAGGAGAGGAAGGGGAAAGACTTGAGAGCAGCACGGGCTCCGAGGGAGGAGCACTTGGGGGGGGGGGGCGGACCTGAATTTGCACCTTGGAATTATATAAACTCGTTTATCACACCAGCAGTGTCACTCCCCCCCCCTTCGCCACTATTCGTGGAACCTCTTGTTTTTCTTAGGTGGGTTTTACGACGCAAGTCTAAGCATTCAATCAATGCCGATATATTGACTCGTCGTTCCTCGCGTTATTGTGGTTCACTTTTTGTGGCATCAGTCCTTAACGCAGTTGTTTTGATATTATTTTATTGTGTCCTCATTTTGGGGAAGATGGTGAAAAAAATTTGGAAGGAAATTAATTGATGTCAAAATCTAGATATTGTTTCTGCTTGGGGACTTTATAAACTGAAGTTTTGTAAACTTAATTAAACCGTACTATTAGGAAAATAGTTTATTTTTAAACCTATGAATAGATTTAGACTTATAAGGATGGACGATGATACAATTTTCAACCGATACCGATAAACGAATAATTTAGAAAGCGCCGTTGTCGATAACCGATAATTAAGCTGATAATTGTTTGCAAAATTAACTTAAATACAAATATACTTTCGAGTCCTACTATAAGTCTAATGATTGCAAACTTGACCACACGTACTCAGCAATCTTTTCCACTCACATGCACACACACATAGACAAACAAGTACACTGTTTCACTCATGTAAGCTTCTGTGAGTGAGTGAGTGAAAAAAAATAAATAAATAATAATAATAATCCGTGCGTGCTTTCAAATTGCTGCGGGAGTGACGTCACGCAGCTGACACGTTCGCCCGCCCCGTTTGTTATTATTATTATTCTTTCCATCTACTCACAGCTGCTTTCAAGTCATTTTAATGTCCTTTCAGACATTTGTTCTTATTTTGGTTTTTTGTTTGGCAAAATTGAATGGTCATTCGAGTGTCTCTTACTTAAACTCTTTAGCAGTCCGTCGGGGCGGCTTTAACAGCTGAAGCTTGAAAGGTCAGAAGGAGGAAGCACCAGGAGCTCTACCGTACACACACGAAAAGCGCATGAACTGACTGGAGGGCCACTCGCTCGACTGCAGACCTCATTAACTCCTCCTTGCCTTATGGCTGTTTGGATTATTGCTACTGGTGTCTTAGATACCAAAAAAAAAAAAAAAAAGCTCAACGTATTATTACAAATCTACAGAAAATACAATTTTTAAAACATCTCCAGTCACCTTTTCAACCCTTATATAAATGACACCACAGTTTAAAATGGCCTCTTCGACTTTGACCTTAAACACATTTTTCACTGTGCTGCCTTTTTTTTTTTTTTTTTTTTTTTAATGATTTGTCTCCTTGATTTGCAGCGATTCCAAATGTTAATGGCACATTTTCATCACAATTTGGTGCACTCAGCGGATACACCCCCCCAAGGGGGCCGCTGCTGCTCGTCCAACATGCTTTCTGGGTCACACATGCAAGGAAAAGGCCTACATTGCGCTTTGATTGTGTAGGCATGCAAATGTCTTCCATGCTGCCATGTAGTCTGTCTAATTGTAATTCAGTAGAGCCTAATTTTGAATTTGTTATGCAGCGCCTGGTATAATGCACCACCTGAGTGTCCACCCACCCTTAACTATTTTCCGTTAGACCACCACATCGAAAGATATTTGTTAAAAAGTGTTACATGGTGAGCTCGTCCTGATAGCTCCAATATTAATTTTCATGACTAATGGAAAGCCTGAAGTTAATAATTGAAGTTAAAAAGCTCAATAACTGACTTGGACAATCAACATGGACTCATAGTGCAGTAATTTGGAGTTTCGTGTTAATATTGCACATGACTACAGTGTTAATATAACATGACAAGAAATAATTAACTTATGTGAGGAGGAGACATTTTAAAGTTCTAAGAATAATATTAAAAAGGTGACATGGTCTTGGTTACTCTTGGGGCTTTGGCTAAAATTACATGACTGATTACGCTGGGGAACAAAATTTGTGTTGTCTGACAGCTGCTTTTAAAGTGGAAGTTCACCATAAACATTTCTGTCTCAGAACTCGTCCAAAAGAAATCGGCTCTCGAAGTGAAAAAAACCGAGCGTACCTGAACGCGACTCACTCGCCGAGTGTAAAAGCTGTCTATTCCTTAAGTCTGATATGTTCAACTTTAACTGCGGAACTGAGACGAATTCCAATTTCCATAATTTGTAGTCTGTTCATTGGAAAGAGAGTTCACGTGACACAACTTACCCTCGCGTTCGTGCGTGTGGCCGCTTGAACAGAATCGGTCTTGGCCAGCAGCGATAGCAGCAGGAAGTCTGGCGCTAGCGTGTGCGTCAATGACTGGTGGGTCCTGTTGTCCTTATTTCTTGTCTGTAACCTTCTTGCCAGAATCAGCTATAGCTTGTTCCTTCTAAAATGTTTGTTACGAATGTTTGGGCGGTGTTTCCTCATCCGCACGTTACCACATAGCACTCGTAAATTGATGTTGCGCTGCTCAGCCCGAAACCGGAAGTGTCACCATTTAGTTTCACAATAAGAGCGCATACCGGAAGTGATGTTCTAAATGACGCTAGCTTAACTGCGCTGATTTAATTTGTGTAAATTGTTTCGGATTTCGAACAATTCGCTTTTGGAACAGCCTTCTGGAACGGATTATGTTCCAAAACCGAGGTTTGACTGTACAGTACAATGCAATACAAAAGAAACGGTCATGACTGCAGTATTTATTCAACACAATTATGTTTTTACAAAGGATATGGCTACTACCACTTAATTCTTACGTTGCTCGCTTTCTGTTTGCATTTATAGTACTGACCTATTGGTAGCTGCACATCTCACCAACTGTACAAACAAATTGCCGCATAGCTGTAGACGAGCCCAATTGTATTCAGTTAATCAGTGGAATTTTGCTTATCTGCAGGGTAAACTTGACATGCTAAAAAAATAAAAATAAATAAAATAAAAAGCAATTTTGGAATCAGCATGCCAATCCTAGTTTTTTAATCAGCATAAAAATCACACATTCAACATACATATATATATATATATATATATATATATATATATATATATATATATATATATATATATATATATATATATATATATATATATATAACTAATTGTGTACTTAGACTATTATGCACTTCAGGTGCTCACACTCAATGTTTAGACTGCCGGTTTCAGTAAATGCGTCGTGCTTTCCATTCTGCTTCAAATGCTTCAAAACAGAATTGTCAACACAATTGAGCAATTTGATTCAAACAACTCATTAGTCACTGCTCAAACCATTTGCTCTTTCCCGTTTTGAATTGTTAGTCCTTTACAGGAGAACCCAAAAATGGCACGTTTGTGTTTAACGATTAACATTGCATGGTTATAAAAAGCAAGCCATTTGCAACACTTTAGAGTAGTCAATATTTTATATATATGTAAAAAAAAAAAAATAACACCCTGTACATTGAGCTGTAGTATAAATTTGTGAAAAAATACACAATTTGACAAAATTGTGGTCCGACACCAGCAATGTGTTACTCGCCAATGGACCAACTGTCACCTGTTAGTTAGATAGTAACTACTGTTGCCTGTTTACTTTCAAACTCAGCTTGTACAAAATGTGACTGACGTCATGCATGCTGTGATGGCGACATTACAATTTCAGTGTGCCGGCCATTAATATTTTCTCTAATATTATAATTAGAAAATATTCTATAAAGTTATATCTGATTTATCCCTATAAAGCCTGAACTGTGAAATATATCCATCCATCCATCCATCCATTTTCTTAACCGGTTGCTCATCACAAGATTCGCGGGGGTGCTGGAGCCAATCCTAGCTGGCTCGATCTTGCACCCTCAGTACTGGGAGGCGGACATGCTAACCATTCATCCACAGTGCCGCCCACCATGAAATATATGAGAGATTCTGATTTTTTGTAAAGTATTTATTGGTCCTTTTGAACATTTTTTTTTTTAAATCAACTTCCACATATGACTTTTGATTTGTGTCATATTTGATACATCCGGTCACAATGCTTTAAATTCGTACATTTATAACTGTCAAAAGTATGATAATAAACAGACATATCAAACATATTAGTATTTCCAAAAATCAGAAAGAACATTTTCCACGATTAACTCATTCACTCCCAGCCATTTTCACAGAAGCAATCCCGTTTTACTGGATTTTGACTGATTTTGCAAGGCCCACAGAATATTATGTTCTATTGCTATAAAAGCATGGAACCTATCAAAAGAAAAAAAGTATGTTTCTATCTGTTCCCATTTTGCAGCAATTAGCATTAGAAGAGAGCTAAGTTTCACCGGTTTTCACAAATCACAAAAATTCTAAGTAGAGATTTTTTTTCTACATGGCCCTGGTTGATCTCCTTTGCTCTGCTGCCACCTGCTGGCCGTTTGTGTAATAACTACAATTTCTGCAACTGTTCTTTGCAGTTGGGAGGCTGCATCAAAGCCTTCTGTATGCTCTAACATAAAAATAACAAAAAAAACATATAAATATGTCTTTGGGACACTTAAAACATTAAAGAAAAACATATTTACACCTTATTGGGAGCAAATGAGTTAATAAGTGTAGGAGTCTCTCCTTTCTCAATTGGGGCAATCTTGAAAGGGTGCTGGAAAAGCCATCCGCTGGGTGATACTGCCCTCTAATGGGTTATTCGTGCAATGCATGTGTCAGATCATATACGTCAGGGTTTTAATGGGGGGAAAAAAATATTACACTCATAAAAAAGAGGGCTCAAAATGTCTTGGTGTTACAGGGTTAATTAATCTTATTTTAATGATTGTCATTTTTGTTTTATGACTGCTTGTGCTAACAAGCTAACGTCATATAAAAAATATATCAAAGTGAAACTCAGTCAAGTGACCTGTTTTTCAATTTCAGTTTTGGATCCAAACCAAAAATGTTTGAAAAGTTAGTTGTGAAATTGATTTTCAGTTGATGATTGATTTCTTTCCTCAGTGGGAGGAGGTGAGCGGCTACGACGAGAACCTTAACACCATCAGGACGTACCAGGTGTGCAACGTCTTCGAGCCCAGCCAGAACAACTGGCTCCTCACCACCTTCATCGACCGGAGAGGAGCGCAGCGCATCTACGTGGAGATCCGCTTCACGGTGCGCGACTGCAGCTCCATCCCCAACGTGCCCGGCTCCTGCAAGGAGACCTTCAACCTTTACTACTACGAGTCCGACGCCGTCATCGCCACCAAAGGAACCGCTTTCTGGATGGAGGCGCCCTACCTCAAGGTGGACACCATAGCTGCCGATGAGAGCTTCTCGCAGGTGGACTTCGGGGGCCGCCTGATGAAGGTCAACACGGAAGTCCGCAGCTTTGGGCCGCTCTCCAAGAACGGCTTCTATTTGGCCTTCCAGGATTACGGCGCCTGCATGTCTTTGCTGTCGGTCAGGGTGTTTTATAAGAAGTGCCCGAGCGTGGTCCAGAACTTCGCCGTCTTCCCGGAGACCATGACGGGCGCCGAAAGCACCTCCCTGGTGATCGCCAGGGGGGTTTGCATTTCCAACTCGGAGGAAGTGGATGTTCCGATCAAGCTATACTGCAATGGGGACGGGGAGTGGATGGTTCCGATTGGCAGCTGCACTTGCAAGGCGGGATTTGAACCAGACAATGGAAACGTGTGTCGAGGTAAGCAACATTTATGATTTTACTATGGGTGTCCAAATTATCGCGTTATTATCTCGTCAACTTAAATTAGTGCCTTTAAAACGGCACTACATTTTTTAACGCTCGATTAACGACCGCTTCCTTATTTGGAAAGCCTCTAAGAGAATTCCGGTCGCGAAGCAGCAGAAATGTCCACGTCAAAAGGACCCAATAGAAATGAACTGTACTGCACTGGAGTTACAATACACAATGTTCAACTCATTCACTCCCAGCCATTTTGACATTTCGCAATCCCATTCGCTCCCGGCTGTTTTACTGGATTTTGACTGATTTTGCAAGGCCCACAGAATATTGTGTTAAATTGCTATAAAAGCATGGAACCTATCAAAAGAAAGATTAAAGTCTCTTCTTTCATCAGGAAAAAAAAAGTATGTTTCTATCTGTTTCCGTTTTGCAGCAGTTAGCATTAGAAGAGAGCTAAGTTTAATCAGTTTTCACAAATCTATTTAAAACTTTAAGTAATTTAGCTTCTTTTCTAGATTGGTTGAGCTCCTTTGCTCTGCTGCCACCTGCTGGCCGTTTGTGTAATAACTACCATTTCTGCAACCATTCTTTGCAGTTGAGAGGCTGCATCAAAGCCTTCTGTATGCTTTAGCATGAAAAAAAAAACACAAACAAAAAAAACATATAAATACGTCTTTGGGACACTTAAAACAAAAAAAAACAATGTTCGAGTGGAGAAGCCATTTGGACGGTGGAGCACTTCCACCAGTTCCCTGCTTTGACAGAACGCACTAGGTAGCACCAATGTGCGGCGCATCCGGGAACTTAACAAAATAAAAGCGTCCTACGTCGTGAAAAGGAGTCACTATAACACAATTTAGCAGTAATAAATTAAATTATACTGCATATATTTGTGGAAACTGGCGTCAAGTTGCATTTTACAATTTCAAAATGTGCAGAAAATCGCAAGTTACTTCTTGTTTAAAATTAGGTAGCTCTTAATATGAAAAGTACACATCGATCGTTTCTGGTTCACATGCAGTAAAGAAACGTCATTTTACAATGCACATCCTATTGAACTTAACAAAATAAAAGCATTCCGCGTTCCGCAAAGGAATACTCTAACACAATTTCGCAGTAATAAATTAAATAACAATTAATATATTTCTGGGGACTAGGTTGTATTTTACAGTTTTAAAAATGTGCATTTTTTCACAAGTTACTTCATGTTAAAAATTAGTCAGCTCTTAATATGAAAAGAAAAATGCACTGAGCTGTCACCATAAGCGAAGTGCGCAATAATTGGGAAATGTACATGTCCAGCAGCAACAAGAACAGATAATAAAATAAAAAAATAATTCAATCAATCAGTCAATCAATCAATAAATAAGGTTATTGCACCAGAGACTGAATTCATAATAAAAATAAAAATAAAAATAAAATAAAAATTCAATCAATCAATAAATAAGGCGATTACACTGGAGATTGAATTAAATAAATTAAAGTACAGTAAAGTGCCATATTTGTGATGTGAGGTGCACGCTACACCCCCCCCCCCCCCTTATACCAGTATCAGTCTTTAAAAAAAAAAAAAAAAAAAAAAAAAAGTGGTATTGAACATACCTATGTTAAATTGGCAGGTTTTGAAATTTTAGAGGAAAGAGTATTTTTTTTTAGCTGAAAATGTTGCTGAAATTTCAGTCTCACCAGGAGTGTTCCATTTTAGAGTTCTTTTTCATTTACAACCAGAAAATGGATTTGAACTCAGCAAACATTTGAGCAATACATTGAGCCTGCTCTTTTTATTTATTTATTTGTCCGCAAACCAATTCACTTCATTGCGACATGTATTAGTCTTTAAAACCACGTGACTTTTGCGTATGTCCCATGCTGCAAAGCCCCCTGTGGCTTCTTTGTTTCCCATCATCCACTTACATCTCAACAAATCACTTCACTGTAGACCACCGGCACCATCTTTTTGATCTTTTTTTTTTTTTTTTTAGGCGCACATGTAACGAGGCGTCGGCGCTCTCTTTATCTTTATCACTGATTTTCTACATGACAGGATTAAAAAAAAGAAAAAGAAAAAAGCTGTATTGATTGCATTTCACACGTTGGTCTTCGCACAATGCGCCGCGCTGCTTCCTTGATCATGTTCACCTCGGGCCAACTGGAAAGTCACATTAGCGTCGATTCTTAATCTGCAGTGAACGTCGTCCATCTGCGCAGCCTACGTTGCAGATGGCGAGTGTTTTTTATTTATTTATTTGTTTTACCTCATTCTGACGTGCGGAAGATTCCGAGGGACGGATAATTGCATGTACATAAGGATGAGGCTAATCTGTCTTTTTTTGCTTTTGAGCTGCAACACGTCTTTTTTTTTTTTCACTCTTTCCTTGAACGCGCCACATCGCTTACCCCTCCTACATTTGACATACTTACACGTAAACAAAGACAAATATTTACTGAAGGCGTGCGATGATACCGGTAGCCCAAGGCTCCTCGTGGTGTGGTGCATTATGGGTCGGGCTGCCTCCGGCGCTCCGCTGGAGCGTGTGTGCTGCTCAGATAACATTGATTGATGAACATATGCTGTGATCAATCGTCAGATATGGAAGTGCCACAAATCTACAAAGCGCAGTTTGTATGGCTGCGTCCACGGTAAACAAATGCAGCACGCACTTCCTTGGCTGACGGGAAGTGACCTTCAGCTGAAAATGGGAAAGGTTGTTGTTAGGGGTGCACCGATCACAATTTTCCGGCCGATCACCAATCCCCGATCTTTTAAAAAGTCTGACCTGCCGATCCCGAATATTGCCGATACCGATTTTTTTCATTACAAGCAGCATATACCTTCAGTGTTCCAATCTTGTTTTATAGGAAAACATTGAACAATATCGACGAAATTAAACAAACGGCTTGTTTTAACTGCAGGTGAAGTGGTTCTCTCAAATAAAAATGAAACTCTTATTAATCATTTCAGGAAAAGAGGGTAGTGGCTGACTTTTTCAGACCTCTGAGGATGGAGAAGAGATTGGTGGAAAAGATCGGCTTATTTTTAATAGATCGGCCGATCACCGATCTTCCAAAATTAAGGAAATCGGGGCCGATAATTCGGCCGGCCGATCGATCGGTGCACCCCTAGTTGTTGTCTCCATACCACAGCATGTTCATGAATTAATTTCGTTTGACTTAATTTGAGGGATGACATTTTTTTTTGTCAAGAGTAGGGAATTTGCTTATTGACACTGATGAACAAATGGAGATACTTTTTTTTTTTTTTTTTTTGTGAACTCAGTGCCAAGTAATGATTTTTGCAAGATTTCCCTGCTGAGCGACTGAGTCAACATTCTCAGTATGATCTTGTCTCGCAGAAAGATTCTTCCAATATACACAGAAACCTGTCGCAACTATAAAAATCTAACACATGGACATAAGAAAAAGCTGACTTTGTGAAGATAATGATTGATGATTTTTTATTTTATTTTATTTTTTTAGCTTTGATAACAAAATAAACCGGACCTGTATTTAATTCTTTGTCATACTTATGCATATAAACCCTAACATGACATAGTTCCAACTAGGTGTGGGAGATATGACGATATTAGATCGATAAGGATCGTTAAGCGTTGATGATCTCATAAAGCTGAAAGATCGACAAGATCGTCTGGAGGGCACATTCTATACCAATGGTGTCCAAACTACGGCCCGGGGGCTATTTGCGGCCCACTGTCCAATTTTCAGTGGGCCGCGACATTTGCTAAAAACTTGACTCAGTTCTAATAAAATAAACAAAACAAAAATGTTTGGAAGATGGTCAAAGTAAGAAGGGAGGGTATCGAAAAACAGGTGCCATTAAAGGTTACGTTACTTAACTAAAACTAATGAAAAAAATACAACTAAAATTCAAAAAACAATATTGTTACCGAAATAAAATAAAAACGAAAATGCTTTTTAAAAAACGAAAACTAACTGAAACTGCATTTTATGTTTACAAAACTAACTATAATTATAGCAAACATGTCCTTCGTTTTAGTCTTTGGTAATTAATTTAATGCATGAGCATTAAATGGGGATGATTTTAAATGTGATTTTTAGTAGATGTACTTTGATATAAACCGGAATAATGACGTTTGAAAGTATGTCCCCCCCAAAAAATGTAATAAATGATTAAACTGGATACAAAGTGTTTTTCACAGGACAGTGACAAAATTTTAGTATGTTAATGTCATTCCAGTTACATTAGTTTCATGTCAGAACAGGGCTGAAACTGACTATTTTGGTTCTGAAGGTTTTTTTTTTTAACAATTGTGACACAGTTTTGCTTAAAGGGTGAGTTTGCAGTGTTAGAATTGCTAGCAAGATTTTTCTGTAGCATCACTTTACTAATCCGCTCCGCCCTCTCTGCGCAAAGCCACGCCCACTCACTTAAATGAACGCGTGTGCGTTTCAAATATGGCCATTCTCAATGGCACACACTTATGGAAGTGCACCGTTGTGATGAATAGTCACAGAGAACACGTATCTATCTTAAAATCAAATATTAGCACTAGCAATACTAGGCTAGCATTAGCACTGTAAGCAAGTCAAAGTTAGCCACAGCTTCTGAATTGGTAGCATAACTTAATCCTAATGGAACGTTACTATAATACTTCATGTTTTTTTGTTTTTGTTTTTTTTAATCAATCAATTTAAAATATAAAAGCGCTGATAAATGTACCCGTCAAGCAGGAATGCTGCGTCACTTCTGAATCCTCCTAGCTACCCGATGTCCCTTCACTTTGCCTCTTTTTGCTAGTCTTGTGTCCAGTTGTTGACAAACGAGGGATAGACATTTGTTTTATTTTATATCATCATAGAGTCAGCAAATCTTAGGTATCGGATTACCATGAGGGGAGGAGTTAGTCATTTTTAAGGTTAAAAAGACATTTCTCGTCAACATTTCTCTCTTTTTCAACTCACCTTTATGCAACACAGTAATTGGCACGTGAGACGTTTTGAGGGTGGGAGGCTTGTGGTTGCATTTAACTTGGGGGGTGACGGCACCACTGTAAACACGACACAAACAAGCGCTGTGTCGTGTTTACAGTGTATACAGACCCCCTGAAGGCCCTGCAATGAAAACAGTCGTCTTACAGAAAGATGAATGAACTGTATATTTTCCCACTAATACCCACAATCCCCTTTCCGCTCTTCGTCAAGCAGCTACAGCAAGTAGGCACCCTGCTGTGCTAACTTTCACTTTGTCCTGTTTCTGTTTCTCTCGCAATGAGAATTTGGCCTTTTGGTGAATATATGGGGGACGTAGATGGGCCACTTGTGCTGAGTTATGTTTTTCTACTTGTCTGCCCAGGGGCGTGCGGGGTATAAACAGTCCCCAGCCCACCTCACCCACCATCTACAATCATTAACACATTCACTGCTATAGAAGGCTTTAGACGTCAAAGATTCATTTTTTTCCTGCACACGCAATAAAACAATGTGCAAAAAGCTTTTTCGTTATGCATCAACTTGGTATTAAAGCAACAACAGTAAATTGCAGCGTTTACTACACATAGTTAAAAAAAAAATCAACTTTTGTGTAGTCTCCAAGAATATTCAAAACATGCAGACATCCAACTTCAACACATTCACTGCCATAGACGGTTTTAGACGTCAAAGATTTATTTATTTTTGTCCTGGACTGGCAGTGAATGAGTTAATAAAGGGGCATAAAAATTATGAATAAATCTGTGATTGATTGACATAAAGGCAATTAGACATCAGTTGAAGACTGAAATCAAGTTTTAAAATGTCCATCCCAGAATGCATTTTAGTCATTTATATTTAAAATAATCCCTCCCAAGTTGAAGTTTAAATATTAAACAATGATAATTGCACATACCGTAAATTACGAAGGGCTGCTCTGCTAACACAATGTAAAATGCCATAAATGAGCTAAGGAAGCTAACGCCAATGTTGTGGTATAACCCTTTAAGCAATGGCTTCTTTATCCTCTCCAAAAAACTGTAAACATTAAAGCCACAGTTGTCAAATTATTCTGTTTTTGTTTTGTTTTGTTTTTTTAAATGAATGTTTGTATTATACTGCCCCTGGTGTCCAAGACCAGCACACCATTTGATGCACAATGTCAATGGACAAGTATGAAATAAATAACACTATTTATATCATGTTTAGTTTAGAGTGCTATATATTTCTTTTTTACAAACATTTTTGGCATATCGAGCGTGGTCACTGAATGAATTTAACTCTTATGTCAAGTAGACACTACTGTTGTCATGACTGGGTCACGCCAGGGTTAAGTTTGGGTCATGACCGTGAGGTCAAGTGTCTGTTTTGAACTGATGTAATCAGCATCTAGTTTCAAAGCTATGTGATGTCATGAGCTCTGTGATGTCAAGAATATTTAATCTCTTTTTCTGGTCAACAACAGCCAATCAGATAATTCCATGTCAGTCCTGTTACCCACATGTCTAGCCACAGCCAGTAGCCAGTCTTTTTAAGCCAAACTGAGAAGTGTGCATTTGTCGGATTATTACCACTGTTCCTCTGTGCATATCCACAGCCCAATGGGGCTTGGTGTCTCGTGATTCCCGATGCATTCTCATTGTTTCTAGTTTAGTTTGTTCTATGCCTCTCGATGTAATGCGAATAGAGAGTTAAAATCGTATTTGTATCTGCGCTTTTGGGATCCAACCTCAGCACGTAACAATTGTACTTGGTGTATGTGTATGGGTTCCCTGTAGCTAATTGCACTTTTGCTAATCTATATATTTTAATTAGTGGCAGGTATCATGGCGTCTGCATGTTAGACATGTGTGCGTCCTGCTGCGAGGCAGGCCGAGAGTCCGTGTTGTGTTGTCGCTCAGTAACGATGATGCCAGCGTGCCATCCTCATTACCAGCTCCCGCAGCTCTCACAAGAACCAATTTGGGCAGCCCACCCACTCCGTTTCTTTCCCTCATTGTCCCTTTTGGCCATGTAAGCAATCTGCGAAATATTTGATCACCTCGCTGGTAAATCGAGTAGGGCCACAGCCAAAAAGTCATCGTGTGTGTCCAATGTTGATGGGTCCGGTGGATTCGTCGTCCATTTTGTTCGGGTTGCTTCGTCCAGTGGTCCTCAAACTGGTGACTTGTTAGTATTTCGGGATTCACATGGTACTTATCACTTTCTCTTTTGATAGAATATCCATCTATTAGTGTCCATTACTGTATATACCGGTTGCCATATTTTGTGTAATCAATAAAAAAAAAAAATAAAAAATAAAAAAAAAAATCAAGATTTTATTACTCCTTGAAGGTGGCAGTTTTCAAATTAAATGTGTAAACAAGAAAGGAAAGAAACTAAAGGTAAGACTATCCATGCATAAAAGGCAGAAACACACAAAGCTCATATCTAAATCATTCAATGTCAAGATTCATGTTGCATTGCAAGTGTTTCAGACAAACATACAGTATGAAAGGAAGCGTTTCCGAAAGGATTTTCTGGCAGCATTGTTATTTTTGTAAGCATTGATTGCCGTTAATCCACAATTATCTTGAGTTACTCTGTGATTTCTACATTTCATTTAGGAGTTTTACATCCCTCCACTGTGATTAAACATTTCTCCAGAGATATCACTATATACGTTTTTGTGGTTGTCATGATTATTTAAAATTAATATGCAGAACTGTAACCTTTTAGAAGTGCACGCCATTTTGCCAATTTTGAATCTCATATTTACATATATACTAGGGGTGTGCCAAAAAAAAATCAATTCATAAAAGAATCGAGATTCTCATTTACTAATTGAATTGAATCGATATTTAATATCCAAAAATCGATTTTCTTTAAATTTGAAATGAAGAAGAAGGGGAGAAGGCAGTTGTAGCCCACATGCTGTTTTTGTGGAAAAAGGCACTTACAATACAAAATTAATAAATGTTTAAACAAAAAAACAAAAAAAAGACACTTTAGTGTCTCTATTTGTCATTTTGTCTTGCAATGTTGACAATGTTGTGCATATCTGTAAATTGAAGCAGAAATCATTTGTCAATGAAATAATTTTGAATAGAAAATCGTTTGAATCGAGAATCGATTCTGAATCGAACCGTAGACCCAAAAATCTTAATCGAATCGAATCGTGAGACAGTCAAAGATTCCCAGCCCTAATATATATATAATATATTGCCTAATATATACGGCATAGTGCCACAACATTTATGTGTACATATTTACTTTCCATTCCATAGTCTGTTGACATGATACATTTTTCATAATATTTTCTTAATAATGGGGTCTATCCAGCCAGCAATCCATCGATCATCCAATACTTTACCCTTGATATATATGTATTTACTTTATCAGTTCTTCAGCAGAGCAGTGTTACAACTTAAGCCCGCAGAGCGATGGGAATACGCTCATATTTCCTCTCCCCGTTAGGCTTCAGTGGGCTTTTGACATGCTGGCACATTAATGTTACAAATATTCAAATAACTTTATTTAACATTCTGCCGGCTGACAGTGGCAGCAGGAGATTCACAGCCCATTGAGCAAGCGGGCTTCTCTGGGCTAAGTGCCGATTCATCATGGCTGCCTTACTCCTATCTAATGGCTGCCATCATGGAGCAAGAGCACACATGCGCACTCACTCGCACCTAAACACATCATGGGTATACTTCTAAAAAACAAACAAACAAAAAATTAGAACTTGCCTTTCTGTGTTCAGATGTGCTTGATACTCCAGATCATTTATCACATTATTAACCCCCACCTAATATTTATTCCTAAGGGCTTCATTGTCACGGACGTAAACAGCTGGCAATTAATCTTCCTCAGTGATGAGAACGAGAACATGAAACAAAATAAGATAACGCTTATTCCAAATCATCCCTGAAACAGCCTTTATACGAGTGTCTGATTAGTGTGTTAAAGTTGGGCTTTGGCTGTGTCCGCTGGAGCGCGGCTGTGATTACTTCTTAATATGTCTTTCCTGATTGTAAGGAGCCCGGCAGAGGGGGGGCCTGCAAAGTCCCACTGAACTATTAGAGCCAATTCCAGCCCAATTGGCCTTGTCAACTTCACTGAGTTGACTTTGCACAGAAGCATCCTGTGTTCCGACCAACACAGCAAACTCAGTCACCTTGAAGCAGGCCAATTACGTTGGTGCCTGGCTCTTCCCGAGCTTATGTTAACCACTGAATTAACTACTGGTATGGTAAAGAGTAAAACTTCTCGTGTTCTTGGTCTCGTAATACCCCTTGATGGGGCTGCTCCTACTTGTGGATAAAGTGTACAGCCAAAGAAAAATCAAAACACATGTCAAGTCAAGAATCACAAAACAGTCTGAAAGGACTTTGCTAGCCCGCCGTTGACGAAAATTCAACAACATGCTCTGGACTAGAACCCCCATCCAGGCAAGAGAAAACTCCATTTATGGAAACTAAAGAATAAACATGAAAAAGAAATGAAGTGGTCCCCCTTCTAGGATGACCAAACTAAAAACTATGCCGTGTAAAATGAAGTGCGGCAGTTTGACTCCACCGCAGAAGGGGTTCTCCTCAGAACCAGTCCAGGTCGGTCGATGCAAAATCCGCAGATCTTGTCCCGGTTGGTTGATGGAGAATCGTTAGATCAGGTTTCTCCTAGTTCGGTCCTCGAGAGCCCTTATCCAGCCTGTTTTCCATGTTTCTCTCCACTAACACACCTGATTCATGATTGGGATCGTTATCAGGCTTCTGGAAAGCTTGCTGATTCGCTGATCATTAGATTCAGCTGTGCTGAAGGACGGATAGTGGTTAGCACGTCCGCCTCCCAGTCCTGAGGACTCCGGTTCGAGTCCAGGCTCCGGCCCTTCCTGGATGGAGTTCTCCCCGTGCCTGCGCGGGTCTTCTCCGGGTACTCCGGTCTCCTCCCACATTCCAAAGACATGCATGGCAGGTTAATTGGGCGCTCCGAATTGTCCCTAGGTGTGCGTGTGAGTGTGTATGGTTGTTCGTCTCTGTGTGCCCTGCGATTGGCTGGCAACCAGTCCAGGGTGTCCCCCCGCCTACTGCCCGGAGCCAGCTGAGATAGGCACCAGCACCCCCCGCGACCCTTGTGAGGAATAAGCGGTCAAGAAAATGGATGGATGGATGGATCAGGGGCATTGGACTTGCATGTTTCAACATTTTAGTGAGGCGCTGGGTCTCTTCTGAACACTTTCAATGCAGCTTGGATGGAATCGATGACATAACTTCTCCTGGAATAATTCAGTATGTATTTTCTTTCATCCTTGTCCTTATTTGTGACACGGCTCAGCTGTTGCCTATCTGAGCTGACTGGATAAGAAACAGGGTAAACCCTGGATTGTTCTCAAGCTAATCACAGGGTAACATATAACATTAGCCCTCGTTTGTAGTGACTCTAGACTAGGGGTGTTTTAAAAAAAAATCGATTCGGCGATATATCGCGATATATCGCGCGATTCTCGAATCGATTCAATTAAAAAAAATCTTTTTTTTTTTTTTTTTTTTTTAAGAGCTCAGAATTGTTCATTCGGTAGTCTTACCGATTCAACGTCTTATCATCATTGCCTTTTTTGTGTGTGTGTGTGTGTGTGTGAATCGATTTTTAAACTTCCATTTTTAATGGAAAAATATTCAACAAAACGTCTGACTTCGGGTTAGGATTCGCACCTTGAGCATGGAAGAATGTTATATGAACGGAACATTAAGCCTTAATATTTTATTTTAATGCTGTTCAAACATGAAACAGATTACAACCTCTATAAGACTGAAATTTCAGATAAATAAATAATACATTTTCATATAAATCTTACACTCTACAAGCTTACTGATTAGTATTTTCTAAATTTGAATGAAAAAAAATCGCAACAATCGACTTATAAATTCGTATCGGGATTAATCGGTATCGAATCGAATCGTGACCTGTGAATCGTGATACGAATCGAATCGTCAGGTACGAGGCAATTCACACCCCTACTCTACACCTTGCTGTATGTTTTCTCCTGGTCTCGTTGACAGCAGAGCACATAGCCATGATAGAATCAGATGTTTTAAATCCACGCACAGAAAGTCAAAGCCCTGCAACAGTTTGGTTTTAGCTATAGGCGCTTCTTCTCAACCACCAGGTCTGGACTTGGATTTGACACCTCTGCCTAGAAGGGAAAATGGGTTTCCATTTGTATAGTACTTTTTCTGCTTTTCAAGTGTCAAAGGTCTTGAACACTGTCAGCTCTTTCACCTTCTGATGACGCAGCATCAATCAGTATCTTGCCTGAGGATAGTTTATAATCGTCACAAGTGCTCAGGTTCGAAGCCACAACCTTTGACTTGGGAGACTCAACCACCAGAACCATTGACACGAATATTCTCTGCATAGAAAATGCAGGGTCTTCAACGAATGCCTTATGTCGAATATTTTGCTCATATTCTCCCCTATCTTCTCAATGGAGCTGAGCTCTAGTGACTGTAAAGGCCACAGCACATGGCTGACATTTTCATCCTCATCAAACCCGTCGTGACACCTCGCCTCGCCGAGTGTTTTCCCCGTTAATTTGCCGCCTTCTCGGGTACAAAAGAGCAGAGAGGAAAAGACTTCGTGTTTCCATGGCTGTCAATAGTTTGAATAGGGGGAAGGCAGAGAGCACTGGTGAAAGAGTGTGACCCAAACAAAGATCTCTTTGAATTGTGGGCCCAAACAGAGTGTGTGTAATGGCCCCAAACACAGATGCACTGCTCCCACAGTAATGGAAGCTAGCTGCTAATGATGTGAGGGGAATCTAGAGATTTTTTTTTTTTTTTTTGTCCACAACATAATAGAAATAGCCACCACATACAGTGCTTTTCGTCACTCCCATTGAGGGACACACACTCAAACTTGTATTATTTTCTTGGTACCTGTTGGTTGTTTTGTGTTTCTTTCCTTAACACTCAACTCTTGGGCAGGAAATGAGTTTGCTAGCTGCAGTACTTTTATTATTATTTTTTGTGTGTGACTTCTCTCAAAAACTTTTTCATCAAAGCTCCTTTTTGACCCTGCCTCTCCAATCTGTCTGAGTTTACCCCTCGTCTCTCTCTTGTACCTCGGCCGCCCTCCTTTCCTCTCCTCCCCTCCCTGGCCGTGAAGGCCGGTGCGAGACACGGGGGACACTGTGAGACACAAAAGACCCCTCACACTCGGCAGATGGCCTCAACTCTGCTTAATTTGCCGATGTCGCCCTCATTGCCGAGACACAAAAGCCCACTGCAATGAGGGGGCTTTGCATCACCCCCTCACTCCATCCCTGACCTCCATCAATCAACTCGGCGCCTTTGTGCTTTCACGTTATGACTGCATAATTAAGGACGCAACAAAGACAATCGAAAATGCCACGAGGAAGGGGTCTGCTTTTATCTATGTCCCGTCTTCGCAAAATACTCACCTGAAGGGCATTGACAATGAGGACTAGCTTATGGTCTTTCGTTAATGCTTCACCATTTAAACAGAACTAATCTGTAGCGGGGCGGCACGGTGGTCCAGTGGTTAGCACGTCCGCCTCCCAGTTCTAAGGACTCTGGTTCGAGTCCAGGCTCCGGCCTTCCTGGGTGGAGTTTGCATGTTCTCCCCGTGCCTGCGTGGGTCTTCTCCGGGTACTCCGGTCTCCTCCCACATTCCAAAGACATGCATGGCGGGTTGATTGGGCGCTCCGAATTGTCCCTAAGTGTGGATGGTTGTTCGTCTCTGTGTGCCCTGCGATTGGCTGGCAACCAGTCCAGGGTGTCCCCCGCCTACTGCCCAGAGCCAGCTGAGATAGGCGCCGGCACCCCCCGCGACCCTTGTGAGGAATAAGTGGTCAAGAAAATGGATGGATGGATAATATCTGTAGCGTTTAATATCACTGAAGCTGTAGCAAAGTTTACACGATTCTTCATGATTCGGAGATCGGATCATGACAGAACTGCGACACAAGATCCGTCTCGTGATCAAAGGCATTTTGTCGGTCTTGTCTTGATGTCTTGATGGAGGTTCGGCGCTTGGAGGAGACACAGTTTTGGATGGGACTGGAAATTGGACCATTCTTTTTGTGTGTATGGTGCTCATCGCGAACGCAGCCACTTTTTGTTTATGAGCTAGCTTATACGCAAACTTAGCTTGTAGCAAACGTGTGTGACGTCATGCATGCTGAGATCACGTCTCTGATCAACTGCTGAAAGGAGGCTGATTCTGTCCTCTTTCATCTAAAAACTGCTTCAAACATCAACGCGGATGTAGGGATGGAAAAATGTTGATTTATTGTGATTGTATTGGTGTTAATGTTTTATGTTATGTTTATGTTCTGCAAAGCGCTTTGTGACAGTTCAGGCTGTTTGAAAGCGCTATATAAATAAACTTGAGTTTGAGTTTGAGTTTGAGTTTGAGGTTGAGGTTGAGGTTGAGGTTGAGGTTGAGGTTGAGGTTGAGTTGAGTTGAGTTGAGTTGAGTTGAGTTGAGGGTGAGGGTGAGGGTGAGGGTGAGGGTGAGGGTGAGGGTGAGGGTGAGGGTGAGGTTAAAGCAAGAAACGTCGTCTGGAATGCCCCGCCCCTGAACACAGAATATGAATGAAGATGACTAGGGACGCAGTGCCCCTTAAAAATTAGAAAATTATGTCGACAACTCTTCAGTAATGTCTTGGTCTTAGTAGGTGTGGTCTTGACAACAACACTAATGACCTCAAAGTCCGACAGTACCAGTGTACACTGTGAATAAGTCTATGCAAAATCCTTTGTAGCAACAAAACTGTTTTATTCTTTATCTCCAACACAACAGAGGGATTGAAGCTTCGCCACATCCTCTCATTAACCCTCATTTGCCTTTACTGCTTAGCAGTCTCCATCAATACTTGCTGCTGCACCGGTGAAACTTCCAGACCCGTTTAATTCGATGGGAGGGAGGTCACATTTCAAGTTCTAGGAAATTGTCTTTCCCCCCCTCTTGCGCTTAGAGTTAAGCAGCACAGAGATGAATGTGGGCACCTCAAGGTTGTGTTGTTTAACTCCCGGATTGAGGATCTAATTAGAATTGAATTGCAATTATAGTCGGTCCAATACCCTTTTTGTCACATTCGCTGAGCTAAATGCAATGAGAGCTCGTCTACAAAGGCAGATCGAATGATAGCATGGCTAATGAGATCGGATCTAGCTCTAAATGTTCCGTTCTTCCAAGAAGCTAATGGGTAACATAAGGGAAGTTCAGACAGAATATGCACTCAGACTGACAATATTGACCTAAAGTCTTAAGTCAATTCAGTTGTGCTCGAGCAGTATTTTGCAACCAATGTCCAATTCCTTATTTTTAACTTTTGTTGCTGACTGGAAGTAAATGATAAGATATTGACAACAACAACTTGTGTCTCTGATATGGTATTCTTCCTTGGGAGTGGTGAATACTTGAGAAATGACTGCAAACTCCCACTTTGGGTAAGTTCCTGTGCCACATACGAATGTGCTGTATCCCAGTGGTTGGGAATCACTAGACTCGAGCCCCGAATCTTAATTCTTTATCTTACAATTATACTTCCAACTTTATGGGAACGGTTTGGGAAAGACCCTTTTCTGTTCCTAACAACAAAGTATTGTCCCTATAGGCCTGTGGGTTTGAACTAGAACAAACATTTTGGGCCAGCCTCTCTCTCTCTCTCTCTCTCTCTCTCTCTCTCTGAGGTCCGGCGACAGTGACCTCTGACCTCACAAATGGTCTTTGGCATGAATGGATGAAGAAATTCTCACAGATGCACTCCAATAATCTTGAAGACTTCCTAGAAGGCTTTTCACTTGTTTTTGGTCTGACGTCCAGGAGTACCGGTTGTCCACTTGATAAAGATAAACGCATCATCAGGGATGGGAATTGATGATAATTTAACGATTCTGATTCCTTTATTGAGACTGCTTAACGATCCAATTCTTTTCCGATTCTGTTACCAGTTTCATGGGGTGAAGTATTTAATTAATGCAAATCGAAATGGGATTTTTTTCTTTATCTGTTTAAAAACTTTGTACAGAAGACAGTATATCCAGTAAGCACTAATGTAATGTCTTCTAAGGGGAAACAATAGAAAGTATGGCTGTACAATATATCGAAAAAAATATCGATATTGCGATATTGGCCCTTGGAATATGCATATCGCAAAGGCACGCAATAAGTTTTATATGGAATTTTATGCTTTTTATACGAATTTGACCAGTCAGATGCTAACTAAAATGTGCATCGCCATTCAATAGTTGAAAATTATCAAGACATAATTACAATTAATTAACTAAGATTACATGAAGGTTGCTTATTTTGCCCCATGAAAAATGTTTTCCTTTCGTTAGGTAATAAAAATGTAATTTCTTTAGATACATGTTAAATATCGCAATAATATCGATATCGCTGTGTTCAGCAAGTATATCGCATATCGCATGTTTTTCCAATATCGTGCAGCCCTAATAGAAAGACAAGTAGGCTACTAAATGCAATATTTGTGTTTTGAAATAAACTCTTACAACAACTTTAAACAGTGAGGCTGAGAACTGTCAATGGAAAGCTCCTAACTTTCATCATTCATGTCAGGATACCAGCTCTCTTAATCCACTATATTTTTCTTGACCGGGATAGGTTTCCAATATATGACACGTTAGCTTGTAACATTTGGGAGTATTTGCAGTGCTCTGTTTGCATTCATCTTGATCCAAAAGTAATTCAGACATAAAACAGCAAATTGTTCTGTAAAAAAAAATAAAATTAAATAAATGCATGATTATATAAACCCATTTTTTTTTTCCGAAACTGTCACCTCAGGGTGTCTCCCCAAAAGTCCTTTGGAGCGAAGTGAGCGACAAAGTAGCCACTTCTCAACACAACTCCTCACTGAGGGGGAGGAGGGTGTTGCGTGCACTTCACTTACTGTACTTTAATTTATTTAATTCCATCTCCAGTGTAATAGCCTTATTTATTGATTGATTGAATTTTTATTTTTTATTTTATTTTTATTACAATATTCTTTTTGCCTTGAAAGATGAGTTAAAATACTCAAAAGCGGCTGGCACTGTGGATTTTTTTTAGTTTTTTTTTTCTGACGTGTGGCAGTCAAAGAGTTAATTCAATCTCTGGTGTAATAACCTTATTTATTGATTGATTGAATTTTTATTTTTCATTTTATTATTATTAGGACTGGGCAATAAATTGAATTAATTCGATACATCGTCATTTTAAAAAAGTGAATCGTTGAAAATTTGCTGAATCGTGAAATCAAGTTTGTTTACAATAGCTACCAACTACTTAATTGTGGCATTTAAGCACAAACTATGAATGTTAAGTGTATGTTAAAACTGATCTAGAATCAGTATACATTACTGGTGTATGAACATTTTGAACAGGAATTATTTTTTGAATAAATGAAACCTTTAAATAAACATTTGTTGGATGTATTGGGTTAAAATCGCTTAAAATCGTAATCGTCCTGAATGCCTGCAAAAATCGAGATTTTCTTTTTTTGGCCATATCGCCCAGCCCTAATTATTATTAATTCAATCTCTGGTGCAATAACCTTATTTATTGATTGATTGAATTATTTTTTATTTTATTATCTGTTCTCATTGCTGCTGGACATGTAAATTTCCCAGAGGGAGCCATTCCAAAGTGATCAATAATGTCAAGTATAAATCTAAGTCTAAGTCTAAGTCTGTCATCCCTTATTCTGACATGAGACAAATCACGTTAAATTAATTTATTTATGTATTTATTTATTTATTTATTTATTTATTTTTTACTTTGGGAAACAATAACCGAATCGGTAACCTAGTACAACATCAATGTCCAACATATACCCCCCCCCCCCCCCCTTTTTTTTGGGGTAAATCACTATACGAATATGAATTACATTAAATTATGAATTAAATGTTGTCTCTTTTCGCCCAAAATATGACTGACTGAAAGTTCCTTGTATGATGTGTGCAGGTTTCTTCGCTACATTGACAACTTTGTGGCTTATGTGCAAATTTGTCTGACAGTACTTGTTCCTACGTCATGAAGCCTTCAAGATACAAGTCTGTGCTTTCAATGGCAGTTGAGTGGGTGCAGTTGACAGTTCCACTTGACGGGCCGACTAAATTTGCTCAGCAGGCTTTCAAAGTTTGCAATGAGCAAAACACTATTAGCTGCATTTTCGAGTCATAAAACATGGAGAAAAAAAAAATGAGCCAAACATAACTGAACTGATTTCTGGCTGCACATGAAGCAAACCGCGTAACATTTCAACTTGAATTGATTACCGTGTGAGTCGCTATGATTCGACATTGCATGCTTTTCAAAAATGACACGTCCGTAATCTGCTTTTTCACCACACCGTGCATTTTACCAAAACCGATTCGCCTCCGCCTAACCGGGCCGGCCGTATCAAACACGACCACAGAAGCTTTGCGCTATGTAATTAGCCGTCAATTAGATAACTGCCATCATCTGCAACTTGCTTTTGTGCGCGTGTAATTGCATGTTTTCACCGAGAGCGAATGCGGTTTCAATGCAGCAACGAGAAAAAGAAAAGTCAGTGAGTGACGCGTCTCCATGACAAATTATTGATCTCCGATTCGTTCAGGCTCCTCATGCCAAGCGTGATGTGACGTCCTTCCCGGTGTCATTTACTGAATATTTCCGCGTGCGTGATGTGCGTTCACAAAAAGGACAAAGAGAAAGAGAGTGAATGAGTAATCCTCCGTTTGAGGACTTTTGCGCTTTGTGTTGCGTTTGTTTACAGAGTTCCCACACTGGCTCAGAGCTGCAGATTTTCAAACACATCAGCATTAAAGGGGCAGTCTGCCGGATTCACTCAGGAAAATGCACTTTTTAAATACAGGATGTACACACTTTAACTTTCTCTCAGTCTACACATCTGTGTTTATGTTAATCTTTGGTGGTGATTTTGTCCTAAACCCCCACCTCCCCAGTCTGTATTTTGCCATTTTGTGTTTGTTTTGTAAACAGCGGGACGTTTCAGTGGAAAGACAGTGTTTACAACCCTCCAGCCAATCACAGAGCAGGGGGGTGGTGTGTCGCAAACGGGGCCGGGCGAACGTGTCAGCTGCGTGACGTCACTCCCGCGGCAATTTGAAAGCACGCACGGATTTTTCTTTTCTTCACTCACTCATTCACACACGTAAGCCTCTGTGAGTGAGTGAGTGAAAAAAAAAAATCCTGCTGTTTACAAAACAAACACAAAATGGCAAAATACAGGCTGGGGAGGTGCGGGTTTAGGACGAAATTACCACAAAAGATTAACATAAACACAGATGTGTAGACTGAGAGAAAGTTAAAGTGTGTACATCCTGTATTTAAAAAGTGCATTTTCCTGAGTGAATCCAACAGACAGCCCCTTTAACATAAGCAGACTCCGCAGGTATTATCTCCCCGAGTAGCCGCTAGGGATGTCACGATAATTGATATCGTGATATTAAAGCTGCCACAATATCGTCGTCGTCATGGTCACAATATTTAAAAGGAACACATTTGTTAAAAAAGTCAGGTTGATTTCCATTTGTGCAGTTCTAGCACCCTCTAGTGGCTACTTTATTAGTGCAATTTAACTTTCATTAGGGATGTTTTGGCCTTCTATGTTTAAAATCTATGCTAATTGTCAGATGAAGGGGAACCGAATTTGCTTGTGAAGCGATCAATGTGTGCAAGTACGTGCCTCAATATTGTTATTACAGATTGTAGGTGGTTTATATGCATTGTTGTTATGCACAAAAGCACAATATTGTGCTCTTTTTTTTTTTTTTTTTTTTAGTATGAACTCTCTTTTTTACAATATTGTGATCTTTTCGATATCGCCAACACCCCCACAATATTGTGATAATTAGCGTATTGTGACCTTCATATCGTGATGTTTGGATATCGTTACATCCCTAGTAGCCGCATGCATTGTGTTTTTGCGCGAGCAGTTAAAAAGACGACGTGACTTCAATGAGCGTTTTGTCGCTCCGTTTTCACCTTTTCCGACATGAGCTCCGTTTTTGCAGTTTGCGCCGGGCATGAAGAAAATACAAGGGATCAACCTTAATTCAGTTTAACGTCCAAATACGATACTAACGGGCTAATCAAAGCGCGATCTGATCCCGCCTTGCTCTGCTCACTAATTAAATCCGACAGCAAAGAGGCAAACTCATTTTACAAGCTTAAATGAAGTGAGGCTCAATTTGAATTCAACATAATCATGCAACATATCCTATCACACTGAAATTGAGTTTGTTTTTTGTTTTTTTTCCAGGCTTAGACTTGTATCATTAAAATGAGGAATTGAGTGACATACTGTCAGGCATTTAATGAAGGTGTACAGATTAGATTTAGCTGCAGTTTCCTTCTGGACATTAATTTCATTATGTTTCCACTAGCATTAGGTAGCTACAGCATCTTTATATTGTTTGTAGTATTAGCAGTCTTTGCCAAAGCATAGCATCCCAGTATTGGACTTTTATTCAGACATGGTTTGATGTCAGTCCAGTTTACAATGGACGGGCAATCTTGGTCCATTACCATTTTATTTATTGTATGGGAGATTTGTTGAAAAACATTCAAATTATACTTAAAAATTATTCTGACTGACATAGCCATTTAGGAAAATCAAATACAAATAGCATTAACGTAATAATTTGAATTTGAATTTGATAGACTGCAAGTCCTTGTTGCAGACAGATGACCATATTTGGTTCATTTGGGTGCGGCATGGCTCAGTGGTAGAGTGGTCGTCTACCATCAGTGAGGTTGTGGGTTTGATCCTCACCCCCCGGTGACCATGTCTGAGTGTCCTTGAGCAAGACACGAAACCCCGATTTGCTCCCAGTGGACAGTGGCAGTGTTGTGATTGGCTGGCTACCAGTTCAGGGTGTACCCCGCCTACTGACCTGTGAATCGTGATACGGATCGAATCGTCAGGTACTAGGCAATTCTAATATAGAATATAGCCATGTTTCATCATTATTCACAAATCTATTTAGAATTGTGAGTAACAGAGCTTTTTTTTTTTTCAGCAGCCCTGGTTGATCTCTTATACTCTGCTGCCACCTGCTGACCTTGCTTCAACCGTTCTTTGCAGTTGAGAGGCTGCATCACAGCCTTCCGTATGCTCTAGCATAAATAAGAAACATAAAAAAACGTATAAATACGTCTTTGGGACACTTAAAACATTTAAACTAGAACGTATTTTTACGTTTTTGGGAGCAAATGAGTTCATTTCTAATTGTTATAATAAATTGTTCCACAGCACGCTGGTTGGGAATCGCTGTCTTAAATGTCGGCTAAAAGGGCCGGAAAAGACTTGAAAAAGTGAAAACTTATGAGAAACCTAGTACAAAAATGTCCACCAATTTTTTTTTTTCCGTTTATTGCTTTTGACTGCGTTTCCCAAAAAGCTCCAGTGTGAAGCAGCAGAGATGATATCGTCATGCCGGGCAAGTCTTACTAGGGGACTATAGGCCGGCCCTGCATCTGCACAATGGCGAGGCTTTCCAACAAGAATCATATCTGATTATGCAGAGTGCGAATAGAGGCAAAAGCTGACAAACAAATGGATTTGCTGCGTCTAGAATGTTCTCTGGGGGGAAGCTGCGTGCGTGGCGATACGGCTTTTGTGTCAGAGCCAACGCGAAGCATAATAAGACCCTTTGGGGAATGAAGCCAACATTGAGCGATAGGGACACAAAAGCACACATACTCATACACTCCATTTCACAATATCTCCCTCTTTTTAACCTTCATATCTTCTTTTGTAGAATGACCTTTACATTCCTGCCTACCACGTTTTGGCCTCCACTTCCCATCTGCCGTCATGTCCGACTCCCTCAATCTGGACTTTGCGGCAGATGCTTTCAGACGCCATCCCATTTTTATTTTTTTTTTTTATCCATTTGTTTTTCTTCTGGTCCTTGTGTGCAACTAGGAGAGCAGTCACACAATACAAGTCTTAACCAAATGTATATTGAGCTTGTGCAGTCAATGGGACTTTTAGCCCACTAATGCTATTTGAATAGAGCCCGAGAAACGCCTCTGTGAGCAGTTTGAGCGAGGGTGGGGGGTGGGGTGGGGGCCTTACTGGCTCCCGTTCCTGCCCGCGTGGTTCCTCATCTTCACAAACTCTTAAAACTGGATTGTGGAAATGATTTGAGAGAGGGACAAAAGGGCACATCCTTAGTGGAGACCGGGGGCCTCTAAGCCTCGTTCCCTCCTTCTTATTCCATAGCGAAGGCCCTTGTTGAAAGGAGACGGAAGGTGATTGGGTGATGAGCAGCCCATGACATGCTTAACATGGCGCCCAGTGGTACACAAATGTGACAAAGAGAAGGGCCCGATTGTTTAATGTCTTTGCAAATTGGTGCCCTCGGTTCGATTTATTTTCTCACGGTTTAAAAAAAAAAAAAAAAGTCCAAATGAACTATAAACCATAACGGTCACACTTTTTGAGAGCAAAAAAAATGGATTAAGGCTGGATAATATGATCAACATTGAACAAACTTTTAAGTATCTGTAAAGGTAAAATAAATGTCTTCTAAATTTGACGCACCATATATGACTGTTGTTAACAAATTTGAATGATTAAACAATTTACAAAATATATATGCTATTTTCGACCGATATCGATAAACCAATAATTTAGAAAGTGCTGATGTCGAAAACCGAGCCGATAATTGTTTGCAAATGAACTTGAATACAAATATGCTTTCGAATCGTACTTTAAGTCTAGCATGTACAAATTAGGGATGTCACGATAAGGGCAATATCGTGATAGTAAAACTGAACTGAAGTGCACGCTACACCCTCCCCCAGTAAAGAGTTGTAGAGTACAATGGCACAGTGGAGAAAAAGAGTTCTTTAGTCTGTCTGCATTCTGACATACGTATCCAGTACAAACCAGTTAAGGCCATCAGGTCACACATTCTCACATGGGGAAGCTGAGCCGTTTCACCTATGTGGGCGGACGGCCTAGACAGTATAAGTGCAGGGACGATTTTGAATTAGATCAGTTCCTCTTCCGCATACTAATAGAAGAGGGCTCCGCAGCTGTGTACTCGATCTTTCTGGCATCCAGTAAATATTTCAACTGAGAACATGCAGTCTTCTGGTTATTACTGTTAGTATAGTATCGTGAGCATTAAGATACAAGAACCAGTGGAAGTTCCCACCCAGAACTTTACAGGTCATTCCACCTCAGATCACCCAGAAAAATGGCATTGAAGCCCCACCCCTTCCAATTTTAGTGACATTTGGTGAGGGGCTAATTTATTGCAAATGGCTTTTTCTCACCACCACTGGTACAATTTCAAAAAAACAAGGTATCTCTGGAATGGGGAAAACATAACAAATCCAAATCTGCATTATTTTTATGGAGGACCAAAACTGCCAAAATTCGAAATAAATAAATGACTAAATAAATAAATAAATGTCTAAAAGTGAAAATAAAAATGAATGTAAAAAAAAAAATACATAAAAAATATGTTTGCACTCACTTGTTGCCTAACAACTCAAGTCGCAAGTTGAGGTGACAGTGGACACGATCGTCGTCAATTGCTGGAGCTCTCCATTGCAAGCCGGCGAGACTTCCTTGTTCGCCGAGCTGCTCACTCGGCCATTGACAGGCAGTTTGCAACGGTGGAGTCCAACCTAAGACACGCTTAGGACCGCCCCCTCATTCGAATAACATTTCCACTTGGCTGTATGGCCCAAAACTGCCAAAATTCAAAATAAATAAATTAATAAATAAATGACGAAATAAATTACTAAATAAATAAATAAATAAATAAATAAATGACTAAATAAATAAATGACTAAATAAATAAATAAATTACTAAATAAATAGATAAATAGTGACTAAATAAATAGATAAATGACTAAATAAATAAATGTTTAAATAAATACATAAATGTCTAAATAATTAAATAAATGATGAAAAGTGAAAATAAAAACGGATTCCTTTCCATTTATATTTATTTTTTTTAGATATAATTTTGGAATTATATTTTTTATTTTCACTTTTAGACATTTATTTATTTATTTAGTCATTTATTTATTTCGAACTTGGCAGTTTTGGTCCTCCATATATTTTTGCATCAGAGTATGAAAAAATAAAATAAAAATCAAACTGCAATATCTCAGAAACCGTTCAACAGAAGAATTCAGCACAATCTTGAGTTTCAGTCATCGGGTGAACTGAATGACGTATCCAAGGGTATACATTTCATATGACTCCGCTATGTTTTGCCTCTATTTGTGTAAACATTCATCCATCGGTATGCAGTGTTGATGTCAAACACACACGGACATACAGACATACATCAACTCTGTTTGTGTTTCTGGCCACATTTTAACACTTTGTTCATGTAACTGAGAGGCTGAAATGCCAAATTTCTCTCCGACCCTGTTTCTCTCCCTCCTTCTCGTTCGCTCTCCTTGCTCGGTGTCGCGGAACACCTAAATCCAGTGTGAAAGCAATTGGCTCTCAGATCTAATCAATAGCAGGCCAGGGCAGCAAGCCAGGGGGAACATCTCTGGCCCGTGCTCAGCTACAATCAATTTAAAGCCATTGATTCAGTGATTGAAATACAAAGAGTAGACGCACTGGACCGCACAGGTGGTTTGAGTGTTTTGGTGCGCTAACTCGTTATATATATCACCTGCGCGTGTGCTTGTGCGCATGCACTGCGTTTGTCTTTGTGTGGAAATGTGTTTGTATCGATGGTATGATTTATTTCCAGGCCATCTGTAGTAAAGCGGGTATGGCATTTAATCTTGGGACCTCTGTGATGGTGCCAACAGGAAGGGGGGCGGGTGGTGATGGTGGAGGGGGGTCTTTCACTGCTAATCCAATATGTCCTGCCCAGAGAGTGTGTGCAATGCTAGTCTTCAATACTGTTTGTGTGTAGAGTTGGCGTGTGTTGGGGATTTCCACTTTCACCAGGTACGCCTGCGTCATCTAATGGAATCCAATACAAACGTGCCTTTTTGAAGAAAAATAACGTTCTGAATTAATTTCCACATGATGTCCTCAATGTGTACGTCTTTTCCCCATTCTAACATGCACTGAGGATTCTTGAGTCGATGAAACATTCAACATCAAGTCCGACGCGATGCTACGCTGCTGCCGGCTATAGTCAAACAGACATTCTTGTCACTGTATGTCAAACTCCTATTGGCCTTAATCTTGTGACAGTTTCACACTTCTCTTGTAGTCTATGAAAAAGTCATTTGTTCAGTATGATGGCTGCGGGGCTTGATTTCATGACTGATAAAGAAGAAATATCCCTTTTACATCTCGCTACGCGTGCATACGGAAACGCGATACATTATACATTATACACTACAAATTTCAGAACTTATACCGCCCATTGATTGCATGCGAGTCTCCAGTGCCTTTCACAGATGTTTATTGCTCAGCAATACACCGTAGAACTAAAAGTTTAGACATACAAAACAAACATTTACTACAAACATGGCATTGTGTTAGCATCTAAGCTAACGATAGATAATTGAAACGCTACTGACCACTTTGGCCTGCTCAATCAACGGCAGTCTTCTTCCACAAGTGATCATCACAGTCATGAATGCTTTAACAGCTCCTTAAATCAACTTTATCCATTTGCTCAACTTTTCCAACGAAGAATGATGACAAAAAACAACCAGCTCGAAAGAAAGGAACAGATGTATCGTCCAATGCTTGTGGCTGTGTCAATTTACGGAAACGTTGTAAGCCCGCAACTTCCGGTTTAACATGTCAAAATAAAAGCCTCATATTGAAAAAGGAAATAAGATGGCAGCATTTACAGAACTGTTCTGGCCTTTTGCCATTTGTAAAGTTAATCCGTGTCCCCAGTAGGTCATATTAAGTTGTTCTCCCCATTTTTCAGCTGGACGAGGTGTCGACGTCTTACAAAAAGTCCACAATGTCATGAAGCTTAATGAGAATTAGCTGACAGTGTGACACGCACGCGCACTCGGGCCGTAATCGGAGAGCATCATTTGCTAAATCTCATTTTGCATGGCCCTTAAAACCAGACATACATAATTCTGGCGTCATAAAACAGGGGGTAACTGTTAATGAAATAATCGCCGGAATGTGTAGCAAATTTACATTCAATCTTGGAACGATGATGTCATTCAGTCAATTAAGAGCTTAGACATCGGAATCAGATGTATTGGCCGAGTACGTACGAACACGGGATGAATTTGTCTTCACAGTCACAACCCATCCGAGAAACACAAAAAATACCAATAACCAACAGAGGCAATGAGAGAGAACAAGAAGCCTGGTGGTTTGCTAGTTAGGGCCCCAAGTTTCTTTAGATGACATACAAGAACACATGGCCCAAATTGTGCTCCTTTGAAGGGGAAGTCAACAAAATAAATAAATAAATAAATAATTATTGAGAATATGTTCAATGCAGCCCCACTAGTCTAAATTGTTAGACTGGTTCCGGTTAATCTTGCTTTTGTGGAATATGAGTTAAGTAGCAAAATCCAGCATTTTTTATCAGTATCAGAAGGCGGCCATTTTGCCATTTGCTGTCGGGTGAAAATGACATCACAGTTGCTCAGGTCTCAGGTAACAACCAATCACAGCTCAGCTTTAGAAAACAGGTGAGCTGTGATTGGTGAGCCCTGAGCAACTGTGATTGTCATCTTCAGTCGACAGCAAGTGGCAAAATGGGCCGTCCCCTGAGAGGGATAAAAAAAAAAAGCTGGATTTCGCTGCTCAACTCATATTCCATTAACTCATTCAAACCCAAAGACGTATAAGTACGTTTTTCAATACTTTGTTCTTCACTCCCAAAAACATATTTATACGTGTTTTTTTTTGTTGTTTTTTTTGTTTTTTTAATGCCTAAAGCATAAAGATAGAGCTTCTGACATGAAGAGGTCGTTTAAAGCAATGGTAGATATTGCAAAAAACGGCAGAAGAGTATAAGAAATCAGCCAGGGCCATTTGCAATAAGCTCTTTTTGCCAGTGTTTTCAACAGGTTTGTGAATGATGATGAAACTTAGCAATATTCTAATGCTAATTGCTGCAAAATGGAAACGGATATGTTTTTATAGCAAAAGAACAGAACATTCTGTGGACCTTGCAAAGTCAGTCAAAATCCAGTAAAACAGACAGGAGCAAAAGGGGTTGCTTCTGTGAAAATGGCTGAGAATGAAAGAGTTAACACAATATTAACCAAAATGTCATGTTTAGACTAGTGAGGTCACATATAACATATTATTGTCATGAAATGTTTAAGGTTGACTTCCCCTTTCAAGGGGGGCACAGTATGAACCTGGAAAAAAAAAACCTCCATGCACAATCACATAATGAAAGACATCGTAACAGAACTAATAATATAATAGCCTCATTTTCTATTTAGTCTTTTGAGTTTTCCGTCACTCCATCAATATTCTCAACCTGTGTATTTCGTCACTCCAAAAAAAACATGAAGATGTAGTAAGGTGTGCCAATGAAGTTTTTTTTTTTCAACACTCATGCAATCACACAAAACAAATGTATCTTTGCCACTGTCATAGCTCCAGGCATATTGACTGAAACTGCCAGATAAGGTCAGTGCTGTCAGATTTCAACAGGTTGGGTAGCAGCGGATGGTCACGCACACACACACACACACATGCGCGCGCGTGCGCAGTACTACATCTAAATGTTACGGTGCGTCTGTTTTTCTGGAGGGGGATAGAGCTTTCTGATAAGGTCATGAAGAGGTCGTTCTGATGTAAAATACGACGTGAATATAGATAAGCCGCGCTTCCCCGCTAACCTTTGGATGGCTGCGCGTGTTGCAGGTGCGTTGCATGCCAACCACTGGCGTCAGTCTCTGCTCGGTCATGAGATGGAACAGAATTTTTCATGAACACAGCTGTCTTCGTGCAGTGCAATCGAAACATATTCACGGATGATTACAGTGGCTTCTTAGAACTTGAAATGTCTGACGGGCACACCTCTTCAACCATCATGTTTAAGAGAAATATGTCCAGAGGTTGAACAAGATGTCAGATCGTGAGCGAAACTTTCAGAGACCGCATTTTGTTCCCTTTGGCTAATTTGTGAAAAAGGATATGCGAGATGATAAACCAAAGGAGAAAATGGTGACGACTAGGGATGTAACGATATCCAAACATCACGATACGATATTATCACGATATCAAGGTCACGATACGATAATTATCACGATATTGTGGGGGCGTTGGCGATATTTAAAAAAGATCACAGTATTGTAAAAAAAAGTGAGCTCATACTAAAAAAACAAAAAACAAAAAAAACAAACAAAAAAAAACCAATATTGTGCTTTCATACGAAACCGCAATGCATATAAACCACCTACAATCTCTAATAACAATATTGAGGCACTTACTTGCTAATGCAAGCACACGTTGATCGCTTCACAAGCAAATTAGCTTCCCCTTCATCTGACATTTTACATAGATTTTAAACGTAGAAGGCCAAAACATCCCTCATGAAAATTAAATTGCACTAATAAACTAGCCACTAGAGGGTGCTAGAACTTCACAAATGAAAATCAACCTGACTTTTTCAACAGATGTGTTCCTTTTAAATATTGTGAACATGACGACGACGATATTGTGGCAGTTTTAATATCACAATATCACGATATTGCCCTTATCGTGTCATCCCTAGTTACGACACCAGGCATAATTTACAAAAGGAAAATGTGTAGAAGTTGAGTGTTTAAACAAAATCCCTCATGACACATGTGCACTGGCTAATTTTATTCTCTTTACCTTGCGCGTGGTGGTGATGAAAATTCATTCTGGCACGTATCAAAAGTTGGAAGTTGCGGGAGATGATCCCAAAACTTACGAGAAGAAATTTGCCAACGCTTTTACAAAAAAAAAGATGAGAAACAACATTCAATATACAGGGGACTTAGTAAGAAACAAATTGTCATGACTGGGTCATGCCAGGGTTAAGTTTGGGTCACGCAAGGGTTATGTCTCGGTCATGACCGTGAGGTCAAGTGTCTCTTTTGAACTGATGTAACCGGCATCTAGTTTCAACTGGTCTTAACCTATGTGATGTCAGGAGTCATGTGACGTCAAGAGTCTTTAATCTCTTTATCTGGTCAACAGCCAATCAGATAATTCCATGTCAGTCCTGTTACCCACGTCTAGCCACAACCAATCAGATCGATTCACTGTCTATATAAGCTGTTTGCGAAATGTGTGTGTTTGTCAGATTATTACCTCGGTTCCTCTGTGCATCTCCATAGCCCAAGTTGGCTTGGCGTCTCGTGATTCTCGATGCATTCTAATTGTTTCTCGTCTAGTCAAGTTTGTTCTACGTCTTTCGATGTTATGCGAATAAAGAGTTACATTCTTATTTGTGTCTGCGCTTTTGGGATCCAACCTCAGAATGTAACACAAATATTTTTCACATTGTTCACAAGTACCTATACAGCTGTTTAAAAAAATAGAATCACATATTTAAAACACATTTCATACACAGTGTAATTCAATATGCCTTTCATACTGTAATTAAAAGTACAAATAAGGTTAACTAAGTTTAGTTTATTTAGAGAAACCTAACACAGATTGAATTTTGACTCACTACTGCCACCTGTGGCCGAAAAATAAAACAGCATTTTCCCTTTTTCACATACACAATGCGCACATGACATGTCACATCCGCATACAGAGGGCGGGAAATTTGAACCTGAATCATGTCTGAAAACTATTAGCCAGAGGCTTTCACGAGTTCCCATTATGAACAGCTAAGTTGTTATTCTACTAATTAAAAATGTTTGTAGTCTTAAATGGTCAAATAAAAAAAAGCTATTGTGGATTATGAGTTAAGCAGCAAAATCCAACAGTTTTTAATCAATACCAGAAGGCGGCCATTTTGCCACTTGCTGTCGACTGAAGATGACATCACAGTTTCTCAGGTCTCAGGTAACAACCAATCACAGCTCAGCTTCAGAAAACCTGCTTTCTGTATTTGGTCAGCTTCAGAAAGCAGGTGATCTGTGATTGGTCGTTGCCTGCGCCCTGAGCAACTGTGATGTCATCTTCGGTCGACAGCAGGTGGCAAAATGGCTGGATTTTGCTGCACAACTCATATTCCGCAAATGTAATATTAATAAGAATGTCATATTTAGACTAGTGAGGTCACATATAACATATTATTGTCAAGAAATGTTGACTTTTCTTTAAGGGTTTATTATACATGCTACATGTTATTGACGAGATTTTACGGTGTTTTTAAAAGATAGACGTGCGTCTGTGGATGTACAAATTTTATGTTCATTGTTTCTTCTTCCAAGGGAATATTTCGTAGAGATAACGCAGAGCTGAAAATGTCTCCCGTTTTATTGTATAGCTTGGCTTGAATTTTTTGTTTGTTTGTTTTTTTTTTGCAAATGGTTGGCCAGTATGACTGTTTTCATGAATTGAATTGTTCCGCAATCTTTTCTGGGATGGTATGTTAGCCTTGCATCCCATTAAGCAAATGAGCAGCCCACACAATAAGAAGCTAATATGTAGTTCAAGCACTCTCAAGTCTCTCAAACAGGAAGATGTGTTTGTGTCGCTGTTTTTGTTGACGGCTAACCGACCTCATGGATTGGACAAAGCCCTCCTTCTTGACATCCACCCGCAAATTCCACAAATACCAACTACATCTGAGGGGCAGAATCACCCAAACCTGCCCCGCGCCACGCCCCACCACGTTAGGGCTGGGTATTGCCGCCAACCTCACGATACGATACGTATCACGATACAGGGGTCGCGATACGATACGCATTGCGATACAAATGTATCCCAATACATGATCTTAAAGGCGATACGTATCCCGATATTTTACTTTAATTTACTTGCATTTTATAATAAAAGTCATATGTATAAAGGATATGTTTATTATGCTGGATGACAAAAATCTTTTTGTTAGTAGCTCTTCTGGTTTACCACCAAGCGGCATGCCGGGTCTAAATGTGTACGCACTGCAGAGCAAGGAGCAGTTTTCACAAACACACCGGGAATATTTATTAATAGGCATGAGTCGATATGAGGAAAAATATCAAAGTATTAAAATTACAGCTCTAAAATGTGCTTATTTGAAATATTTGGGGAAATAAAAACAGCATTTTTTTCATATAACGCATTCTATTTCGTTTTTTAAACAAAATATAGGAACATTGGTACATTAAGAAACGTGCCATGTTAAGTTTATAAGTAAATAAATGTTGATATTCTTCCTCTGCTTTCATTTTTCTTAGCAAGACACAGTGTCCAATCACCAGTGAGCTATTTTTGCAATAATTGAAGGCAATTAACTTCAAAGACGCTGCTGGTTTTTATTTTTTAGGTACAATGCAAGCTGCAAAGGAAAACGTTAACTGCCTATTTAAAGTTAACGAGCAACATCGATTCTGACGCCTGCGTATCGATACGTGTATTGTAATGAGGCCCGCAACGATATAATGCCGTATCGATTTTTTTAGCACACCCCTACACCACGTTGTGTTTGATTTGCATCACCTCGCGCAGTCGCTAACAAGTGGATTAGCGCTTGTAGCCGCGTCACCGGGGTTGGCTGATGGGAAAAAGTCTCCCGTTGGTAACGCTCTCTGGGATTACTGGAGGCAAGAAAAAAGCAGCGCTCAGCTGTGTGATCCCACCATGGATGCTTGCGTTTGCCAGAATATTTTTGTGTAAACAGTGAATTACATACGCTCAATTAGGAATCAAATTACGGCTGGTAAACAGTGAAGGGACTTTTTGTTTCCCAGTGTGTGTCATTGTTCTCTGCTTGTGTTTAGTTGTGCTTAATTGCCCGTTCTCCTTCACCGGCCTCGTTAGCAGGTGTTCAACACACAACCAAGGGGGAACCAAGGAATTTCACAATACATGGTTAGTTTAAGCTCTTTTAAGACTTACTAAAGCGGCTCCCAAAGCTTTTTAATGATCAACGGTGGTTTGTTCACATTAGCGAAACAGAAAGAGGAATACACATGTTGGCAGAGTTCCACTTTAATTAAAAATGAAAGTAAATGTCAAAACAAAATCCTCCGGCAGTGCGGCTAGGTATCAAAGCTGCATTGCATGTCAAGTGACATTGTACTGTTTACACCCACATGTTAAAGCCAGACGAAAATACAGGTGGTTGATGAATTTCATAACTTCCCATCCAAGTTTACACAATTGTGTACAGGCACACTCATGTTGCTCTCAAGTCAAATCAGGCTGGCAAGTAGTAAAAATGCAAGTGCAGCTTTTGCAAGCCTGATTAACTCATTCACTCCCAGCCATTTTCACTTAAGTGTTTTCCTGAATTTTGACAGATTTTTCAAGGCCCGCGAAATATTATGTTCTATTGCTATAAAAATATGGAACATACCAAAAGAGAGATTAAAGTCTCTTCTTTTATCAGGGAAAAAAAGTATATTCCTATATGTTTCCGCTGTGCAGCAATTAGCAATAGAACATGGCTAAGTCTCATCGTTTTTCACAATTCTGCTTCGAACTGTGGGGAAATCAGCCTGTTTTAACATGGCCTGGTTGATCTCTTATACTCTGCTGCCACTCAACCATTTTCTGCAGTAGAGAGACTGCATCAAAGCCTTCTCTATGCTCTGGCATTTAAAAAAAAAAAGTATAAGTACGTCTTTGGGACAGTTAAAACATTTAAAATATGACGTATTTATACGTTTTTGGGAGTTAATGAGTTAATATTTGCACTTCATTGTGCCAAGCTTTTCATCATATTGTACATATTCTCAAATTGGAAGTGTCATGTCTGGGGTCACGTCGCCAGGGTTAAGTTTGAATTCATGACCTGTTAAGTTTGGGTTCATGACCCTGAGGTCAAGTGTCTGTTTTGAACTGATGTAACCATCATGTAACCACCATCTGGTTTCAACTGGAAAAACGCTATGTGATGTTTCAACTGGCTTTATGCTATGTGATGTCATGAGCTTTGTGATGCCAATCTTTAATCCTTTACTTAGTCACAACCAATCAGATCGAGTGACTGTCTGTGGTAGCAGTCTGAGAAGTGTGTGTGTTTGCCGGATTATTGCTTTCTGTCCCACTATGCAACTCTCTGTTTCTAGCCTAGTCTAGTTTGGTCCATGCCCTATCGATGTGAATAAATAGTTAAAGTCTTATTTGTGTCTTTGCTTTGGGATCCAACCTCCAGCACATGACAGGAAGACACCGTTGTCCCTTTCTGTCGTGGTTCTCAAATCTAACATTTCATAGATTATTTCAACCCTTAATGCTTAGCGTCAAGCAGGGAGGTAATGGATCCCATTTTTTTTTTTATAGTGTTTGGTTTGACCCGGCCAGGAATTGAACCTACAGCCTTCCAATCTCAGGGAGGACACTCTACCACTAACCCACTAATTTGGTTGTTGCCATGACCCAGATTTATTGATTAATTAACTTTGACCGCCAAAAACGTTTAATGACGTATTCTAAAATCCTAGCGAATGTCGCCAAAATCGTTCATTTACGTTGATTCCGTTTTTGTTTTGTTTTCTCTCTCAATGGGCAGCGCAACATCTTGTGCAGCGCTACCTTGTTACTAAACAAAAAATATTCGTGTCAAAGTCACTGTTGTGCAAAAAAATGTATCTTTTCACAAAAAGCTTGTTTTTCTCTTAATATTTTTGTATTTTCGCTTATGTCACTCAAATGACCTAATTTCAAATGGTGATTACTAAAGAACGGAATAAGGTCGAAACATACTTTTTTTTCTCATGAAAGAATGGAATCCAATCTTTCATCTGGTATCCACCATATTTATGTCGTCATACCGCACCATATTCTGTTTGCTTTGAAAGATGAGTGAAAATGCTCAAAATCGTCTGGCACCGTTGAGGTTTTTTGGATAACGTTTGGCAGTCGAAGAGTTAACAATATAAAAGTATCAACAGAAAATCTGGGAGAAAAAAAAAACAGTACAAGCAAAGTAACAACTAAAAATCTGAGCAAAGCTGATGAAAACTAAGAACAACATTAGCAACAAGATCACAACATAAGTCCAAGGACAAAAAAAAAAAAACCTGAAAAAGTCTGTAACATGAAAAAATAGGTTGGTTCAAGACATGGCAGGATAGAGACTGTCACCATAATTAGTAAATTTGAGGGCAGGAAGTAAAGCTTCTGAAACGAGAATGTTTTCTACAAAATAAAAGAACCACGTCAACATGAAAGACACGACCAAAAACTGAAAACATCACTCACCTTTCAACACCTCTGGACCCATTTTCACTTGTCTTGCCTCTGATCAAACCCACGTGAATCACAATCACTGAGCCAAGCCGTTCAATTTGGTCATAACTTTTCAATTGACTGCTTTTAACCATCCTGCCGTTTCCCTTTGTTTAGAAGTGGGCGGTCAGCACGCGCAGTGCCCTGTCAGGTTCTAATTAACGCGACTGAAGTGCAGGCAATGTTTTGTGACATTTCGGAGGGCGGTCGTCTCTGCTGCCTTGCGAGCCAGCAATGGTTTGGCAAGCGTGCTTGCGTCCCTGAATACCAATGACGCCTTCTAAATCTCTTCCCCATACCGCTCTCTGACCAAGCTTCTATCTGCAAGATATGCTCTGTGCCTTACATTTCTGCCCCCTGCAAATAAAATTGACCCGAGCCAGTGTGCCAGGGCGAGATAGTACCAACACAACACCGGGTGCTGATGAGTCTGTGTACAGCGAAGAGATTATATACTTCTCTTGATTGTTATCATGCTCGCGCTATAGGAAACACACAAACACACTTTTTTGTGTAAGTCATGTCTCCAAGTCCGCCGGTCATGTCGTTGCCTCCTGCCTCTTCAAAAGGGATCGTGCCGGCCAAAAAAGAATACCGGCTGTGAGGTTGCCATGGCAACCGTCTGCCCAAGGGGCGTTTGCTGTCTGCTAAGTGGTGTCCTCATTCGGTGAACACACACGCACGGATCTTAATTTCTGACGGTGTGCGTCTTCACTGCCCAGCGGACACCCGCTTGATACGTTCATTAGTCGGAAGATTCCCAATCCAAATTTGGAGACTCAAACTGTATTGTCTTTTAGTGGACAATTGTTTTTCTATTTCTGTACCGCCCTCCATTGAATTCAGTCAACCGTTGGCCCGTTCCCACCGCAGGAACTTCAGGGGTAATTTTACGGGGCCCCGTTTGTGCGTGTCTCCACTACAGGCGCATTCCCGACGGAGGTCCTACTCGAGGGAAGGTACTCGGTCGGCCCGATAAACTCTCAATCGGGCTCCGGCACTGATTGGTTAAAAATGATTTTGTATAAAAATATCTTACCTTCATGTGCAACGGTAATATGCTTTGTATTCTCGGATAAAGTCTCTCCCACCAAAAGAATTATCCTAATAATTCTTTGCCTGTTTTCGTTCCACTCTACTGTTAGGCCTTTTCATATTCTCCATCTCGACGCCATCTCCTCTCACTCAAACCATCCATCCACACCGAGGGGCATATTCACTAAGAATACGCTGCGTCCGGTAATAGCGCGAAATATTGCACCACAACTGCACCCGCAGTCTCCGCCCAGTTACTAGAGGTGGGAATCTTGGGGCACCTCACGATTCGATTGCGATTACGATTCAGAGGCTACGATTCGATTATAAAACGATTATTGATTTCCCCCCAGGCAGCAGAAAAAAAACAATGTATTTTGGTGCTTTTAATGTTTCGTACATTAGTTACAAAAATAGTACAAAAGTCCTCTCAGGCCTAAATAAACTACTATTTCAGTATCAAGTTAACAGTTCAAAACAGTAAATAAAATACTCAAGTCCTCATTCTGTAACAACAGCTTTTAAGTATATTCAGTCTTCAACAGAATAAAACATAGCATTGAGCAAAAATATATTATTTTTATCCACTCAAAAGTGCACTGAGATATAAATGAAAGACAATGTGAACTACTACTTCAATACAAATGCCTAAAAAAAAAAAAAAAGTGCTTTCCTGCTTTTTAAGTTGTGTAAAGATGAACATGTAAACATTAAAGTTTCTCAGAGGTACAAAAAAAAAACCCTCAAGTGCTTTTCTGCTTTTTAACTTGTGTAAACATGAACGTGTAAACATTAAAGGGATCGTTCGGCTTTTTTTAACATGAATCTCAATTTGATCCTCACCTCCCGTGTGTGCGATCAGCACTGACTTCTTTCTGACAGCGTTCGGTGACACGCGTTCATGTTCGACGTTGGACGAGAGGAAAATAGTCCAGCAAGCTGGCTGGGGTCTCGGAAATAAAGCCTTTTTCTTCTAAAAACTATTTGTTTTCAAAAGCGTGATACATTTCCACCACAATACTCTTTTCTGAATAAAGTCAGACGCCATTACCGCCAGCCACTACTTTTCTGTTCGTTCGTTCGTATCACTGCGCGGCGCCCTGTAGAACGCTAACCGACGCACTGCAGCCAGCTAGCTGATACTTCCGCCTGAAGTTGTTTGCCTTTTCGGAGCAGGTCTGATCTGACGAAGAGGTGGGTTGGTCAGCTCAGCCATGCTTGTTGTTGTTTTGAATGTCGAGGCGTGAGTTGTGGATGTGTACTCTCGGTCCGTCCCATTAAGCGTCCCGAAGACCGCGCGCGCTACTGCGTTTCAGTTCCGCGTACTTTCCGCTCCGGTCCACTTTTAGTTTCGGTTCCCTTGGCATATTTATATAATCGGAATTTGGACTTTTGTGAATCGTTCTCGATTGTTCCACGGCCGAATCGTGAATAATCTAAGAATCGGAAATTTTGCACACCTCTACCAGTTACCCACCTATTCACTTAAGGATATTGCTCTAATCATATACCGGCGCAAACACGCCCACAAAATTGACAGCTTGGAGCACATTTGCACCTGATTTACCACACATGGCAATGGATTTGCGCCAAGAACGTGGTTGTTATAGTAACAGTTGCGAGAAAGATGACATTATCAGAAAGCGAGGTTGGACCGAGAGGAAGCGTTTGGAGCGCCATTAAGCTGTACAGAGCAGAGAGGACGACAACGACGTCATTCATTCATAAAGTACAAATTATTGTTGCGATAGTATTTTAAAAATATATTTTCAGAGGTGGTCGAGTGGTTAGCACGTCCGCCTCCCAGTTCTGAGGACTCCGGTTCGAGTCCAGGCTCCGGCCTTCCTGGGTGGAGTTTGCATGTTCTCCCCGTGCCCACGTGGGTCTTCTCCGGGTACTCCGGTCTCCTCCCATATTCCAAAGACATGCATGGCAGGTTAATTGGGTGCTCCGAATTGTCCCTAGGTGTGCTTGTGTGCGTGGATGGTTGTTCGTCTCTGTGTGCCCTGCGATTGGCTGGCAACCAGTCCAGGGTGTCCCCCGCCTCCTTGCCAGAGCCAGCTGAGATAGGCGCCAGCAGCCCCCGCGACCCTTGTGAGGAGTAAGTGGTCAAGAAAATGGATGGATGGATGGATGGATTTTCAGAGGTTGGCGTGGGTGTACAGTATGCATCTGGCACGTAAGAGGGGGGGGTGGGGGTATGGGTGGGTGGGGGGTTGGGTGTTGGGGGTCGGGGTGTGTTCGGGGGTTTGGGGGCCGGGGGTGGTGGGGCCTGGGTCGTGGTGGGTGGCGGGTTTGGGTGGGGTGCGTGGGGGCCGTGGGGGGGGGCTGGGGACCGGTGGGGCGCTGTGGGGGCCCGCTGGGCCTCGTTCTGCGGCCTTGGGCTCGGGGGTGTGGGCCGGGGCTGGGGCGGGGGTGTTCCGGGCGTCTGGGTCGGCTCGCCGACCGGTGTCCGCTCGGGTGGCTTGGGGGTGGCCTTGGTGCTGCCGCGGCCTGGGGGTTTCGGGGGGGGGGGGCGGTGCTCGCTTTGCTGGACCGCGGTTGACGGCTTTCTTTCTTTGGTGGTGGTCCTTATGCATGCCAGATCCGTCGCACCAGCATCTACTGAAACTCAACAGAAGTAGCCTCTCCCTCCCACAGCCCCTTGAATCAGTGGGTGCTGGTGTCTGTGGATCTCACTTTGCTTTATCTATCCTTCCCTCCTTCCTCTTTTTAGTTTTTCCTCTGGTCACTTGAGATCTCAATTTATTGGAAGTTTGAGGCTTCTGGGGTTGGCATAAGACTCTGGTTTTGTAACCACGCAGGAGGGGTTTTGTTGGTGCTGGATTTCACTTTGATGGATTGGATGTACTGGCTTCTATGGATCTCACTCTGCCTTATCGATCCTTTCCTCCTTCCTCTCTTTAGTTTTTCCTCTCTTGAGATCTCGCTAAATTTGCTGGAATTTAAAGGCTTCCGGGGTTGGCGTAAGACTTTGATTTTGTAATCATGGGGAAGGCAGGAAGTGTTTGGTCGGTGCTGGATTTCACTTTGATTTATCTTTCTTTTCTCTTTATTTTTTTTCTGACCTTTTCTCTGGTCTCCTGACCATTTAAACTTCACGACTCTGGCAAGATTCTGAAGTACCAGGTTAAGGCGAAGGGTAATGGGATATTTATAAGGCTTTAGGTGAATTAATGAGTATAAATTTATACGTATTTGCACGCACACGCACGCACGCACGCGCACGCACGCACGCACGCACTCAAACGCACGCACGCAAACGCACACACGCAAACGCACGCACACAAAAAAAAAAAAAAGAGCAATGATGATAAGACGTTGAATCGGTAAGACTACCGAATGAACAATTCTGAGCTCTTAAAAAAAAAAAAAAAAAAAAAGAATGATCGTAAAATGCCTCCCCGCCATTGCTGATCAGCCCGGGTTATGTTGTCCTAAACTAACACGGAAATATTTCCCCCTTTCTCTCTTTTTCTCTCTCCCTCTCTCCCCCCTCTCTGCGCGATCTGCCGTGGACGTTGTGCTGCAAATGGCAAGCAATGCTGTCATGAACGAGATTGCGTCAGGTTAATACATGCTTTCCAAAAACGTTATTTGCGTCACGCAAACGCGGTGTGGCTATTTGCGCTGTGAATGAGACGCTGCATATCAATGAGTCTCATTTGCATTGGGGTGGGCATATTTTGCGTCAAATGTATGCAAATTACCTCATTTACATACGCGCAAATAACACCGGCGCACCGTGACGCAATCTGTTCGCCAGAGCACTTAGTGACGGATTTCCCCATCTGCGCGTGTTTAGTGAATTAGGCGCTCGCAGGTGCTCCATTTTTCCCGGTTAGAGCGGTGCAAAGGCGACGCAAACCTTTAGTGAATAGGCCCCCAAGTACATGGTACAAGTACAAGTATAAAAAGCAGAAAAAAAAACCCAACCGCCTTACGTTTTCCTCTTTCCTTGTTCTGATTTTCGGGCCGTTCTTGGGTGACGTCATGACAGAAACCGTCGTGATTACGTATCAGATCGAAGTTCGTGACATCGCGAGTCAGCCTTTTTGAATTATTCACCTCGACGCCGTCTCCTATCAGTCAAACCATCCATCCGCGCCATGTACATAAAAATACAAAGCAGACAAAATGGCAAATCCCCACATTTTCTTCTTTCCTCGTTATGATTTTTGCCGCACCGCGCTTGGGTGATGTCACGGGAAAAACCGTCACACGGCGATTACGTGTCAATCGAAAATTGTAACGTCACTAAATGGGTCATGCTCCGCAGTGGAGAGGACGGTTCCTGTACAAGTCCCTACTCCCCTCCCTATACCCGAACGTCCTGAACTGGAAACGAGGCTCCTGTTTTTTGTGGTTGTTTCAAGCAGTGAATGAGCAACGGTTATCTAAACAGTGACATACACAAGATATGTATAATCAAGGATTTCCTGTTAACTGCCCGTTTCTTCTCATTCTCCGCCTTGCGCTTCCGATATAGCTCCTCTTTAATGATCCAAGAAAAGCCAGAAATACACTTCAGCGCAGTCTGAAGCCTAATTGGACGATACCTTCTGCGTTCTCACTGGATTTAACTATGTTTCCGCCACTGTTTCTGCAGCTTTAGATATTTCTGTCTTACAAGTCGTAAGCTAAGAGATTGGAAATCCTGGTCCAGAAAGTTAGAACCCAGCCGCAGATTGGCTTTGGTCACATTTACCTGGTGGTCGAGTAGAAGCACCTGTTTTTACTTTCAGAGCATCGATTTCCCATCTCTGTTTTCGACTCAGTCATGCTTGGGGAGGACTACAGAGGCAGAAAATGAGTTGATGATGTTGTTTGGGTGTGGACAAGGGGTCGTGACACGGCCAGAATGGATGATTAATGACCAGGGGGAGTGTTCTGTGGGAGGAACCCTTGAGCAAAGAAGATGGAGTACTTTCCGCACTCTTTCAATCATCCTTTTATTCCTGATAAAATCTTTCTGGCCTGCCTTCTTTCCTCCTTGCATTCTATCTCTGTAAGAGATTAGAAGGTGGCGACTGAGAGTGGAAGAGACGGACAGTGACCAGACTTGCCAAATGATGTCACCACCGTGAACCCTGGATGCCTTCAAAATGGTGGTGACTTCCGTGAGCGGTTACATGCACTCAAGCTGAAGTGTTCTTAATGAGTCCCTGTTGATCCATGAAAGCAATTTGTTTACTTTTTTTTTTTAACCTCACCCCAGTTTGCACCCAATTTTAAAAAGCCTGTAGGCATTTTGTGTGGTTTCTGACAAGCCTTTGTTTCAAACCTGGCCTTTGTCTCCAGGAAATGTATCGTGTCGTTCAATGACCTTGAAGAGAAAACGAACACCTGGGCTGGAGAAGCATCTCATTACGTGGACGGTGGCAGGAAAATGAGCAGTGACAGATGAAGAGGAAGACTGAATACCAATGTGGTTCCTACCACTGGCTGAGCTTTTCTTTTTAGGATATCTGCAGCCCTGCGACATTGTGTGCCCCCTCCCTTCCCTTCTTTGACTAACAAACTGCAAAATAACGATGGCCAAATCCTCACGGCGTATGCACCCGCTTGCGGTTTGAGCAGTAGCGCTGTCTCGTCGAGTGACAAAGTAACAAAAAGTCAACTAGGGGTCAACTAGGGTCTCAACCTAATCATAAGCATGTCTGTACGAGTGTTTGTGAATAAGAGGGTATATGTGTGACTGCAAAGCCTCTAAAGACTATGATCCATCCCATGTGACGAATGAGGGCCGAGGTTAAGGGTGTACCGGGGGGGGCAAGAATCAGTGATCTTAACTCACATATCTTGCCCCTTTTGTGGGTCGTGCACATTTTACTGAGCCTTTAGGCATGTCAAGGTTTTGAAAGCCAAGCCAAAATAGTGTATTCATAAAATTAAAACATTTAGAAATGGGTGGAAATAAGAGTATCTCTTAAGTATCTAGAGCAGGGGTGTCCAAACGTTTTCCTCTGAGGGCCACATACAGAAAAATAGAAAGCTGCAAGGGCCACTTTGATTTTTTTTTTTTAACACATTCATGGCCAGACGAGCAAAAAAAAAAAAAGCATCATTTGACGTCTTTTTCCGTCAATGGCAGTGAATGAGTTTAACATGGTAAAAATCAATGAAGCAATTATAAATGGATGATATAATGTACAGTTACTTATTGAAAACTGCTAACAGTCACAAGACAAATAGTGACCCCTGTGTGCCACTATAATAGATACGCCTCTCCACTGACATTCTGAACCACAACAAGAACAATCGGCAGTAAACTGACCGCACTTAAGAACCATTAATCTAATGTGATGCTTTCACAAATTGGACCTTGACACTAAGCAACAAGTGGATGAAACTATTTTTATTTCGTAGCTAGAAATGTTTAATTCACCCTTTTTTTAAAAAAAAAACAGCATTGAAAAATTATTCTTAGTATTTGCCGCGGGCCGCAAAAAAAAAAAAAAAAAAAAAAAAAAAAGTATGGCGGGCCGCAAATGGCCAATGCGATATGTAGTTTTGAGGCTTCAGGAGGCTGCTGCATATTGTCCAAAGCGAGAGTATGACCAATGCATTCTAAATGTATATACTGACGTAGACATTTGTCAGACATTCACATTTACTTTATCATTTACAGTAGCTGCCTCGTCATTGGAAATTAAATTCTCAGCAGGACTGGTGTACTGTTCCCTTTGTGATAGTGCACTTTGGAAATATAGTTAATATGCCATGTTGTGGTATGTTTAAGGAGTATCTTACATCTTTAATCTAACAATAGAAGATGGGTGGTGCAAAACTAGTCAGGGACGGTTCATTTTGAAATTGCAATTACTTGATTCAGTTTTAATCAGTAGCATTATGATTCATTTTGGTATGGTACGGCTCATTTCTAGAGTGGATGATGCCATAACTTTTTGTTGTTGTCATTCCATATATATATTGATATACCATATTTTCCGCACTATAAGGCGCCTTATAATCCAGTGCGCCTTATATATGGATCACTATTGAGCCGCAACAGGTCTCGCTGTCAAGACGCTATCGGTGACCCTGCACGATCGGTGACGCGCATGCGCAGAAGATCCCGCCATCTTGGTTCGCGAGCTAATACTAATACTTTACCTCAGAGAAAATAATAAAACAGCTGTTTATTCATTTTGGGAGTGAATGGAGTTGTCAGAAAGCTGGTTTGTAATCTATTAATAAAGTTTGACTGACCTATCTGACTGTTTTGTTGATATTCCCTTTAGCGCAGCACCATCTAATGGATGCGTAACGTAACCCCAGCCTCTACTGTAGCGCCTTATATATGGAAAAAGTTTGAAAATATGTCATACATTGAAGGTGCGCCTTATAATGAGGTGCGCCTTATAGTGTGGAAAATACGGTAGTTCAAAGTGGTACCATTTTGTTCAGTTCATTATGCTCGCATCTTTTTTTTTTTTTTTTTTATAAATAAAGATTTTCCGCTTTGAACCATCTTTTTCTTACAGTGCTGGTCGCTACCAATGGTTAACAAGCTAATTTTAGTAGGTCTGAATTAACTTGGCGTCAGTGGCAATTGATTGATTTCAAATCAGAATACTTTCACCACTACACTCTTGGCCAAAATGTACCCATTCGACAACAGCTGTGTCATCCAAAATGGTTATACATTTATAATATTACACAAGTCAGTGGTAATATCTATGAGAACTAGGGGTGTTAAAAAAAAATCGATTCGGCGATATATCGCGATACTACATCGCGCGATTCTCGAATCGATTCAATAATAGGCAAAATCGAATTTTTTTTTTATTTTTTTTTATTATTTTTTTTTTAGGATTCACACCTTAAAGCCCCAGTGTGTAGCTCACGACCGCCATCTATCGGTCAAACAAGATAATGCAATGATTTTAAGCACACGAACTACGGCGTCCCAGAGAGACCCTACTTCAACAGCCTACCACCAATTTCACCGGAACAGAACGCAAACAACTTCTGGTATTCCCTCGAGTGATGACGTAAGTGAATTGCATTTGTTAGACATACTGTACAGATCCCTAATAATTGTGATTTAGTCATTTAATTTCAGAATTAATATTTTTGTCGGCATTGTTTGGAAATACTGTACGTCAGCTAATGATAATGGCTATCTATGTTCATATTTGTTAGTGCAACTAAACCATGCAACAGAGAACACACAGTTATGTTATACGTTTTATAGACATGTGGACCATCTCAAAGGGGGCGAGAGAGACGACGAGGAAGAGAACGCGGTGCCTCGTAACGTACAATTATGTCATCATGGAAAAATAATTCCATTCGAGCATGCATGTGAATGGCTCAAAACATACCTTTGCTTGGAATATGTGGTATTTAGATTACATCGTTTGCTGATATGTTTAGTATATCGTGCAAAAATAATGGTGTTAACTGAACGACACATCTGCAACTCAGACTCGTAACCCCCCCGTGTCTTGTTGCTACTAACCACTCAGAAAAGTGCTGCTTACAAAAACATTTGAAACCCTTTACTCAGATATCGATTTGTCACCATGTTGAACAATTTTACCTAATAAATATCACTAAGCAACTTAATTAGTTTTGATTGAAGATACAACAGCTTCCTTGTACTTCGATGTGCAGGAATTTACATGGCTTTCACAAATAGTCTTGCTCATGTAATAATGTACTTCATTGGCTCAGTGACTTTCAGTTCATTGTTTGGTACCTCATCTGACATACAATTGTTACCTTCTTGCAGAGACTCGTACAGGAAATGACCATGGAGGAACATGAAGATATCCAAGTCCAGCTGATAGACTGACACCAAGAAATACTTTTTGACACATCAGCACCACCATGATTTCCTGTACCTGGATCCCACATCAGCACCACCATGATTTCCTGTACCTGGATCCCAGACTGCAGCACCTTGGTGGACTTGTAGCAAATAAGTGACACTTTCCCAGATCCTTGAGGACAATACAAAGGTTTTTTACCTGGCATATAATTAGTCCATGTCTGACACTTGTTGTTGTAGTTTGTATAACTTGTATATTGTTGTTGTGTGTTAATTTGTACATTTTGAATAACTAAAAAAATACTATTTCCTTTGGCGTCAACATGCAGTGTTCATTCGACACCTAACCTAACACTATTTTACATGACCAGAAATGTAAAACATCAAAAGCCTGGAGAATTATTATAAATGCTTGCAATGACAAGGAATTCTTCATTGGCCAATGAATGTAAGGTACAGTACATGAAAATGAATGAATAAAATAAAGTAAAATAAAAGTCTACATGAAATGAACATATTAACTAAAAAAAAAAAAAATGCTGTTAGAATATAATGAGCTACATGAATTGCAGTTGTTCCAGAATTTTACCAATACGCTGTGCATTTCAAAATATGGAAAATAGACATACAGGTTTGGGCCAAAAGTAGTGTTACAGAGCAGGTATGTGTTGTACACAGCTAAAATATCTGATTAACTCAATACCATGATGTTTTTTTTTGTGTGTGTGTGTGTGTGCTGACATTGCCCCCCATTAACATTGCAACATTCCTCAAACTCTCCCGAACACAGTATGATCTGTAACACTACTTTTCGCCTACTCTATGATGTTATTGGGGCAAAATTAAGGAAGGCTTGTCCATTGATTGTGTGAACAGACTGCAGTAAAAATGAAGTCACTTCAATGTTTGCTGGTTTTATTAAGTTTGACATGCTCCTTGACTGCACAAGTACATGTCATGGAGCGAGGGCATGTTCCCACCAACGATGATATCATATTCTTCAAAGGCTTGCTGAGGAAAGTGAGGGAGGAGTCACTCCATGGCTTCAGACACCTGGTCAGCAGGTCCTGTGTAAAACAAGTGGTGCTTGTACATGTGACCATTCCGTATTGCTTCACACAAAAAGTTCATGTAGTGTGCAATGCCGTCCATATGTAAATGACATACCAAGACGTCGGCTGACTTCAGTTTGTTGCAGCTCAGATATGGTAGGTGGAGATACTGGTGGTACAACACCGAAGCCTTCTGGGGTCCTCCATTCAAGTGTCCTCATTCGGGGCATTCCAATATGGCTGCTGACTCTCCCCTTGATATTTTTTTTTCTTGCAGGTCGGTGATGTATTTAAACGGTGCATGAATGCTTGTATACATCAGAATATGGTTCTGGAACCCCTCAAGTTTGGCTGTTGATCTAGTGTGACACAAACAAAAACACAATTATAAAATAAAATAGAATAATTGATGATACTACTATATGTCACCAACTTTCCAACAAAGCCCCCAAAATAGAGGTAAGATCTTTAGTTTTTGGGCCCAAAACATTGTATTAGCTAGATAAAAGTAACTTGACTGCATACTGCATAGAATATGCAAAGGCTGCTTGCTTGTCGAATTTCCGTGGAAAACGTGGCAGCCTGTAAATTCTTGTGCACCCAATTACACAATGGACCAGTACACACTTGAGTGAGAGAGTTCAGACTCTAGCAGTGCTTACGGTACAGCCAGCATTTAAGTCCAGAAAGTTATTCCCTGCCGAAAATTAATTTCGAGAACCCTATTTTCACCAACCACAACGAAAATAATTTTCAACTCCTCCACTAATACAGTATGCTTTAGATTCTCTATTGAAGTTATGGGCAAATATACCTCCGAAATCACAGTTACATTACATTACACAATAACTTGCGCATTTACTCTAAATATAACGTGCCAGCGGGAATCTTTTTTTTTTTTTCAAAGCAAGTAGCTACATAACGAAATCGTTCGAGTGGTGCGGATTTGCTAATCAACAGATACAGTGATCGTAAAACAAAGGTACGAACATCGTATTAATTAGTACGGAGTATACTTTTTCTCTCGCTCTCAAAACGTAAACACAAATGTACTCTTACTTACCGGTCAAGTAGAAAGCAGTCGAAGGCACCGGCACGTCCCAAACCTAGTCTGTTCCTCATTTCTCTCCATCTGGCAAATGCGGCTACAATATAAACTCTTGTTTTGTCGCGCTGAAATAAAATAAATTCCCAAAGTAAGTGTGATGCTTGATAATGCTCTCTTCGGGGACCGGAAACTCTTCTTCTTCGTGGACATGCGGTCGCCATACAAACCGGAAGTGCGTTCCAAAAACGCGTTAAGAAATGGAGCGCTGAAATTTGTCTTTGACGGCACCCGTAGCAGAAAGATGGCGGCGAAACATGGCAGACACTAGCAGGCGAGGCGCGGACATGTAAGATAATTTGCGATTTCTAGACTAACCGTTATATTTAAAAAAAGTACGTTTATGCGATACAACATATCTTTTTACATACTACTAACACAAACAATTGTTTTTTTTTTCGAATGATTTATTATTTCACCACTAGATGCCACTGTATAATACTGAGTGTACCTTTAAGCATGGAAGAATGTTATATGAACGGAACATTAAGCCTTAATATTTTATTTCAATGCTGTTCAAACATGAAACAAATTACAACCTCTATAAGACTGAAATTTCAGATAAATAAATAATACATTTTCATAGAAATCTTACACTCTACAAGCTTACTGATTAGTATTTTCTAAATTTGAATGAAAAAAAATCGCAACAATCGACTTATAAATTCGTATCGGGATTAATCGGTATCGAATCGAATCGTGACCTGTGAATCGTGATACGAATCGAATCGTCAGGTACTAGGCAATTCACACCCCTAATGAGAACAGATTTTTCTTCTTCAATTCCATATTTGTCTGTCATTAATCCATCTGTTAGTATTGAGGTTATTTCAGGAGAGGTGTAAAACTACTCTCATACTTGGTTTACTCCCTCGCGAAGGTCAAAAACGTCAGTTTAGATTTAGGACGACATCGGCAATAAAGGCTTTCTAATCTTTCCAAAAACAGTACGTTGGACTTTCCTTAGTTCAACCCTAATACTTACTTTAAAGCAGGAACAAGTGGAACGAATGTGAACTCTGTGTACTGTAACCTTGATTGGGTTGAGTAGGAAAGCCATTTCCAAACCCATCTTGTTCATAATCCTTTTCACTGGCTGCCCCCGACTCCCTACTGCAATTTTTCATTTTATCCTCCACGCGCCCGCTTATTCTTCTATGACAACCTAATGTAATTCTTATTCTGCTCGACCTATAAATCCCACGTCTCCAATTAATTCTAATTCTTACGGCCTGTGCGCGTTTTGGACCGGCGCATTGCGAACGCATGTGCGCAATGTGACACGGTGCCAGTGGGCCTACATGTATGATGCATGGCCCGCAGTGTGCATGCACTTCATTATACGCGCCGCAAGAATGTGGCCCCAGTCCAACCTCTGTAACCCCGCACATCAGCTATTATGGAAGCCTGCTGCTGGAATCCGACTCTTATTGCTAATGCTGTTATGTAGAACACATACCGGCAAATGAATAGTAGCGTGGAAAAGGCAAACAACAATTTACAAGAAAAAAACATTAAAACTGTTGACGAATGTTTGCCGAACCTTTACCACCTTGAACAAACCCTGACGAACCCTGATGAGGAATCAGCATTCACTACATTTGCAAACGTTCGCCCCTCTGTGGAGTATAGGTTTTTAGTCTTGCTCCTATTCCAGATCATTTAAAAATCATGGAAAACTATTGCTGAAAAAGTATACAAACCCAGTTGATATAGCGGTAAAGAAATAAAACTGAAATTCAAACAGAATTCGCCTCTCCCTCCCACTGCTCGTTGAATCAGTGGGTGCTGGTGTCTGTGGATCTCACTCTGCTTTATCTATCCTTCCCTCCTTCCTCTCTTTAGTTTTTCCTCTGGTCTCTTGAGATCTCTTTAACTTGTTGGAATTTAGAGGTTTCTGGGCTTGGTGTAAGACTCTGATTTTGTAACCACGCAGGAGGTGTTTGGTTGGTGCTGGATTTCACTTTGATGGACTGGATGTAACTGGTTTCTGTGGATCTCACTCTGCCTCATCTATCCTTCCCTCCTTCCTCTCTTTAGTTTTTCCTCTGGCCTCTTGAGATCTCTTTAATTTGTTGGAATTTAGAGGCTTCTGGGGGTAAGACTGATTTTGTAACCATGTGGAAGGCAGGAGGTGTTTGGTTGGTGCTGGATTTCACTTTGATTTATCTTTCTTTTCTGACCTTTTCTCTGGTCTCCTGACCGTTTGAACCTCACGACTCTGGCGAGACTCTGAAGTATCTGGTTAAGGTGAAGTTTAATGGGATTTTTATTCGGTTTTAGGTGAGAAAAAAAAAAAAAAGATATAGCGGTAAAGAAAAAGTCAGGACAAGGATGCAAACCAGACAACAAGGAAGGGGAAGAAAGGTGGAAGAGCAGCTTCCGGAAGGGCTTACCAGCGGGAAGGACACAAATATGTGAGGGTGCAGCGGTGAAATGAGAAAGAGAGAACAGTGCTGCGGGATCTCTGCGGAGACCACTTGAAAGGGAGGAATGTTGTGTTTCTGGATGCAGCCAGTTCAATTGTGGGTTATTCTCCCACAGGGGAGACTAATTGCTTGTTGATCTAATGTTCTATCCGCCTCCTGTGCCTGAAAACCAACACAGCCGGTGAGTGACAAGAACTCTCGGCCTCTTCTCTTCCAAATATTCAGAAATCAGATCGAAATAATGTTGGACCACTTCCAAATTGAAAGAATCACTTAGCCCACTGTTGCATGTTCTTTGAATCCTCTGTGGATTTGCAAACGTATCGCTTTCTTATTTTCTCCCGACTCGTCTATCTTGCTCTGTGAAGCAGATCAGTAATCAGCCATGTAATGAATTAAATGGTAGGATTCATGCACAGATTATGTATCAGTAAGGGAACGGGCCTCAGCTCCTTTGACGTGTTTTGGAATCCAAATGTCTTCTTTAACTGTAAGATGATTTCTAAAAAATCCCCTTTGCCCAGGGTTTGCACATTACATCTTTCAACTAGTTGAAAAGGCACACCTTTATAAAGAGAGTCAACAGGATTTTTGGCCTAATACTTGAGGTTATATACGTTATATAAGAATGTGAGAATGTCTGCTTTTAGATGTGATTCAATTAACTTTAACAGCACTGTTATCTTGTTGTTCAAAACTCTGTTAACTCTAACCGGCTGTTTACTTTCTGTTAAAGTTAACACACCTAAAGACCGCCGCTAACTTTTTAACACTCTGTTTCGTGGCTAATGCTGCCTTCATGATGCCCACTGAACGCAAGAAAAAGAGTCTATCGAGGGCTTGACTTTGACGTTGGTAATTATTCTGATGAGGAGTTAAGCACATAAAATTCCAAGTCTCATGCTGAGTCAAAAGAGAAAGAATAAAAGTGTTTTTTAAGTTCTAAAAATGGACAGAGAAAACAAAGATAAATGATGATGAATTAAAAATAAATAAAAAAATAAATAATGTTACGAAAACTCCTAAATTACTTCAACCATTGATTGTTTAAGGTTTTCGAGGTGCGTTTCCATTACCCTCAGTTTTGCGCAAAAGGCATGTTTCGCAAAAGTAAGCTGGTAATGGAAACACCGGATTTGCGAAAAACTCTCACATATCGCAAAAAAAGTTTTTGCGCTCTCATGAGGTGGTTTTTGAGACGTATCGAAAAAGAAGTATTTCGCAAAAGTGTAATGGAAACACTTTTTGCGCATTAGTAGTCATGTGACACCCGCCCGAAAGGAATGTAACATGTTGTTTATGTGTATTTTTATTAAACTTGCAATTACTATTTGTTTTGAGAATTATTAACTCATTTACTGCCATTGACGTATATACATGTCAATGTAACGGGATTGACGTAACTCATTCACTGCCATTGACGGATATACACGTCAATGGCAGTGAATGGGTTAATTTCGGTTTTGTATTTTAGTTTTACATGCTGAAATGATTTGTATCGGCTACTGCATGTCATGAGCGCAAAAGAGAGAGAGGTGTAATCGAGCGAGTCTCCTTCGAGAAGGAGAGGAGAGCTTGAAATCCTGTCCTGCCATGTCTGGTTAATTTAGCAGGGAGGACGCCAGAAAACATCAAACTTTGAACAATTTGTAACCAGCCTTTTACCCAGCCTCTGCATGGGAACAACAACATTTTAGGATTACAGGAAGTAGGAAGTAACGCGTCCACCCGCTTTCGTGTCGGAACTGCTTGCCGACTGCCAAGGAAAACACACAACAACAGCAACACTAAATGCCCGAAACCGCCCGATGAGGGGTGAGTGTTTTTTTTGTTTTTTTTTAACTAATGTAACTACTTCCGGCTTCTTCTTTTTTTTCGTTGAGTGCCAGCGGTCATTTGGATAGTATCCGTTGCTAGTGAACAAAAAGAGGAATTGTGGGCTATATCGGTGCTAACCAGTGACATAAACGACACAGTTAACTTTGACGGTGCCGTTAACAAACGGCGTGATGTTTTGAACAACGCATATTTAACGACCGATTAGTTAACGGCGGGTTAAGAATTTAACCGGCGCTTAGGGGTTAAACAGTGGTTAAAATAACGGAGAATTGAACAACTGGGCCATGGTTGTTATCGCGTGAACTCAACTCTCCAGCGTGATGCCTACGTGATCTTGTGGTATGGTATGGAAGCCCAAAAGTGTCAAAATTCAATGAATAAAAATGCCTTTGTGAAATAACTATCCTTTTGATAAATAACAGACAATTATTGTAATATGGACATTAAATTTAAAAATGAGGTGTTAGTATTATTATGAAAAGTGTTGACATTCGGCTGTAAAACGCCATTATGTAAAAGACGACCATTGTGGAAAAGGACATTATGAAATAAAAGCTGACTTTGTAAAACAACGTTTTCTTATCCTTATAAAACCTTGAAAATAAATTAAATGTCATTATTTTTAAAAAGTATGACGTTGTTTAAATAATCATTATGAAATATTTAATCAAAATAAAATATTTGTTACATATTAAAGAATAGCATAACACTTTTCATAATAATACTAACACCTCATTTTAAAATTGAATAGCCATATTACATAATTACCTGTTATTTATCAAAAGGATAGTTATGTCAAAAAGGCCTTTTTATTTATTGAATTTTGACGCTTTTGGGCTTCCATAGTCTGTCCGGGTGCACATTTCAGGACACGCATCGCTCGCATTGTGAATTACAGTCCTTGTGGAAGCCGTGCAGAAAACGCACCGTGTCCTTTCCGCAGTCAGTATAAATTGGGCTTTAGGATTAAGGGTTAATTAACGAGTGCAACACAACTCTTAAGTGGTGTAATTGATTGAATATGTTTATGTCAATACAAAGTGTTTTGTGATGAAGAATTTGTATTGATGGCCAGCTAGGGATTGAGGCCAACTTTTTCTCAAGTGTTTTAATGTTGTTGCCAATACTTTTCTGTGTATCTACTGTAGACTAGTGTCTGCCTGGAAACCTCTTAGGAAGAGGAATTTAAACACTATTAAACAAACAGAACAATGTTATTTGTTTTCTTCCAATGTGACAATGTGATGATCTGCATTTTATCACCTTGTAATCGCTGATACCGCTCAAAGTTATTGCTTATCGCGGCTCTTCCTTTCCTCACGAGGCCAATGTTTAACAGTCTCAATATCCTCGTATTAGGAGACACGTCATGTAAAATCCGATGTCATTACTGTACATACATGCATATCCAGAAACTATGCTGACATTTATATTGCTTTCGTGCAAACGCTGCAAGACCGCGCACAAACAAACATACTTATTCATGGTGCTAAGATAGCTGGGGTGCAATCGCGGCATTGCAGTTTGTTTTGCTCCTTGCGAAGCGCGGCTTTAATCTGCCTCACAGCTCCTGGGGTTGTTTTATAAGCTGTTTGTGGTTGTTGGGGTCCAGTCCCCCGCGTATGGTACGCCTGTGCGAGTGTTTGTGTGGTGGTGACTGGGTCTGAGCGGCGATTTGTGACGAGACGTCAGGCCAGTCAGTTAGCCGCCGCTGTGTCTGGCGGCTGCATCAAAGTATGGCGAACACTTGCTGTGGGGTGCCATGGCCACTGTGAGTGTGTTTGTGTACGTGCGTGACTCAAGGCCTCTTTCTCCTTCACCCAGTTTCTTTATTCACACTCAATATCCTTCACCTGAAGCTCATCAGAGATAGGCGTCTAAACGGAAGGAAATTTTTCAAAGCTTGTTTGACGCCAATATTTACATTTACTGTGCTGTAGTCACAACATGCAGTTAGTACTAGGGATGTAACGATATCCAAACATCACGGTACGATATTATCACGATATGAAGGTCACGATACGATAATTATCACGATATTGTGGGGGCGTTGGCGATATTTAAAAAAGATTACAATATTGGAAAAAAAAAGAGAGCTCATACTAAAAAAAAAAAAAAAAAAGCACAATGTTGTGCTTTTGTGCATAACAGCAATGCATATAAACCATCTACAATCTCGAATAAGAATATTGAGGCACTTACTTGCTAATGCAAGCACACATTGATCGCTTCACAAGCAAATTAGGTTCCCCTTCATCTTGACAATTAGCTTAGATTTAGTAGGCCATAGAACATAGTAGGCCAAAACATCCCTAATGAAAATTAAATTACACTAATAAACCAGCCACTAGAGGGTGCTAGAACTACACTAATGGAAATCAACCTGACATTTTTAACAAATGTGTTCCTTTTAAATATTGTGACCATGACGACGACGATATTGTGGCAGTTTTAATATCACAATATCACGATATTGCCCCTATCGTGACATCCCTAGTTAGTACGTCATAACCTTGTGCCTCTAATTTGATCTACAAGAAGCCACTGTGCCCCAGGAAAAACCGCCAAGCAGAGACAGAACGGGTAACTTAGGAGGTCTTAATCATTTGTCGCACACGCTCAGCTAACTTAGATTCAGGATGAAGCCTCATGCCCGTCAGTGTAGAGGATTTATTCTGTATGGCTCCAATAGGCGTAATAACCGATGGGAATTCTACCTTTGGTCACAATGTGGTTAAAGTAAGCCATTTTAAACTAAAAAGTAAACCTTTTTGACATTAATGTCTTCTATTAACTCTTTTACTGCCACACGTTATCAAAAAACAACCCCCAATGCCACCGGATTTCGAGCATTTTAACACATTTTTCGAAGCAAACAGAATATTGTGTTCTTTTTGCTACATAAACAACATACCACATGAAAGATCGCATTCCATTCTTTCATTAGAAAAAAAGTATGTTTCTACCTTATTCCGTTCGTTAGTAATCACCATTGGAAAATAGGTCATTTGAGTGACATTGAGCGAAAATTGAAAAGAAAAGATCAATTTTCTCCACAACAGTGACATTGATACTAATATTTTTTTGTTTAGTGACGCTCCGTCAAATTAGGTTTAATGTTACAAAGGCTTTGATCATTCACGTCAGCCTTGAAATCGTTTTATTTCATCAGATTGCATCATGTTTCATTGTAATTCGCAGCTCTAGTTAGGGCCCGAGCAGCTACCGCTGCCATCTGCTGGCCACAGTTAGTGGGTGTTTTTGATTTCACAACTCATTGACCCGGCTGCGCTGCACTTGGACGTTGCACTGACCACTGATATATTCACAAAAAAAAAAAAAAAAAAAAAAAGTAGTTGACGTTTATGGCGGCATACATCGTGATTTTACGCAACGTTATTAAGCGTTTTTGGCGGTCAAAGAGTTAACAGCGGCAGCCAGCCACCAGAATTCAGTACAGCTCCCTCTGTAATTTTCAGTTCAATAGTTTAGGTTTGCAAGTAAGTGAATGTAAGGCTTCATAAAGGTCTTTGAACACTCACCGTAGGTCGTAGAAAATTGCAAAGTAACAGTCAATGTTTTTTGTATGAGTGCAGTTCTCGCATATAGTCTGTTCTGATCTTTTGAGCCATCCTCTTACGTGTACGTAGCATAAAAAGTTTTTCAGCCACAATCAAATCCTCAATTTTGCAAAGACATGAAACATGAGGATCAGTAAGACGTTTTGAGTCATTACATTTCTAAAACCTCCCTAATGAGGTTCAGCAACGTCATCGCGCCCTCCAACGTCAGTAAGGCGTGAACCATTAAACATTTATCGCGGTTATTACAGTCGGTAAATCCTTCTGTGCTGCGCCCGTGTCCGCTTTGCGTTCTTTGGGGATGCGATGGTAAACAAATGAGGTTATTGCCTCCATTCCGGCGCTCGTATCATCCACAATAATCTTTGTCCTCCACTGTGGCCTTTTCCGAATTAAGGGCTAATGCGTTCTTGAAATCCACCACAGCTGACTGACAGTGGGCCACCACCGGAACGTACACTCGTCCCGCGGGAGGCCACTCATAATCTAATAGTCATTGCGCAAACAAAGCAATGTCAGTGCTGCATGTCGATGCAAATCTGATTATGAAACACCGACTACCTCTCTTTGCTTTTTGGCTTTGAGACAGACTTTTTGCCACTAGCTCGATAGTTTTGATGGGGGAAAAAAAAAAAAGTTATACAGACTGTGTCAACGTTACCTTCGAACGTACCGCAATGGTGCAAAGTGCAAATACAGCCAGCTGTCAGCTTTTTTTTCACTGCTTCTAGTTCAGGGTATTGATTTTTTACACATCAAAAGAGCAAACATAGACATGCTTTAAAAACTTGGGATGTATTTTCAATTTTTACCCGTAAATCTCTTTTGGCGACCCCTGAGTGGTGAGGATGGTCTGGACGAGATCCTGGCCTTGAATTTCCTTCCGCAGTGAGGGCAGGTGGTTCCATTTGGAAGGTTGGCTCAAGGGCGTTGTTCGCTCTTCGTCCTTTCTGCTTCTCTTCTCCTCAAGGTCTACAGAGTGGTTGACTAAAAAGGCCGATGCTTCTTGGGTGATGGTCTGCCTTCGGTTCATGTGGATGTTGCACTTGTTCAGGTTGGCTTTCAGATCTCTTCTTTCTGACCTCCTCAACTGAGGTTCTCTTCTTTCAGCTGCACAAAGATTTGTTTCGGCAGTAGAAATACAGACGACATGGCCGTTCTATCTCAAAGGGTTCTTAATGATGATGGCTTGAACGCTGGCAGTTTTTGCCTCCCGAAGGAAGCTGAGGTTGGTCCGGCAGTACTTCCGGGAGATGTCCAGCGTTGGCAGAACTTCTCCAATGCCTTGAGGTGGCGGCGGTGCGTCGTCCAGGTCTCGCTAAACGCCGCATTATGTGTCCGTATGGATGACTCCGCAGAATTCATTCGGGACTGGACTTCATCTTGGATGTCGATGTTGGATGAGAGGTGTCCAATGTATGGGAATTGGTTGACGGTCTGCCTGGTCTTTTTTTGGATTGGCGATGAGACCAAGACGTCGACTGAACGAGCGGTTGAATTCAGGATCTGCTGAAGGTGGTCTTCCTTAACTCATTCTCTCCCAGCCATTTTCACAGAAGTAGTCCCGTTCGCTCCCGGCTGTTTTACTGGATTTTGACTGATTTTGCAGGGCCCACAGAATATTGTGTTTTATGGCTATAAAAGTATGGAACCTATCAAAAGAAAGATTAAAGTCTCTTCTTTCATCAGGAAAAAAAGTATATTTTTATCTGTTTCCGTTTTGCAGCAATTAGCATCAGAAGAGAGCTAAGTTTCAGCAGTTTTCACAAATCTATTTAAAATTGTAAGTAATTGAGCTTTTTTTCTACATGGCCCTGGTTGATCTCCTTTGCGCTGCTGCCACCTGCTGGCCGTTTGTGTAATAACTACCATTTCTGCAACCGTTCTTTGCAGTTGAGAGGCTGAATCAAAGCCTTCTGTATGCTCTAGCATAAAAAAAAACAAAAAAAACGTATACATACGTCTTTGGGACACGTAGAACATAAAAAAAAAACGTATTTACACGTTATTGGGAGCAAATGAGTTAAGTGGACGCCACACAGTTGTCGTTCTGGACCTCCATCACGAACTTCAGCAAAGTTTTCTTTCAAGGTTTTGTGAATAAATTACAAGTGACCGTACAGTGCTCACAGAAAAATTGATATGAACTTTATTCCACTTATTCACCATGAAAGTGACCAGATAATTGTAAATTTCAGTCAAAATAGTGTTTGATTTGAGTGTGGCTAACTTTTCATGAGAGCACACCTTGTTCCAAATCTTTATAGCGTGCTGTTTTCATAGACTGTAAGTAGCAGAAAATGTGGCCTCTAAAGAGTTATGCTTAATTATAGCAAATTCAGTCAGTTTCAATATGGTCTCATGTCTGTCTCAATCTATTTTCATCCATGTTGTGGATTTACTTCTTTGTTTTTTCCCCCTGACCCAGTCTTTTTCTTTTCCCAGCATGCCCACCGGGAACCTTCAAGTCGACACAGGGCCCCGGTCTGTGTCTTCAGTGCCCTCCGAACAGCCGCTCCACTGCTGAGGCCGCCACCATCTGTGTCTGTCGCAACGGTTACTACCGTGGTGACGCTGATCAGCCAGACCAACCCTGCACCAGTGAGTACATGACATGACATGAACGTTCTGACAGTGTTCCGCCTGTAATAGGGCATTTGCATCAAAGCGCTTTCGTTTTAACATCACTGTGACGTAACGTCGTAGAAGTGGGATGTCTTGCTCTAGTTGGCGTCAGCTCACAGTCGAGTGGAATCTCCAAGTGTGATTCAATCCTCTCTAGGCTGATGTTTTTCCCCCCCGTTTTGGTTTCAAATGGTCGCAAAAACTTTATTTATTAAACAGACTGTATTTAGCATGCATAAAGGGATGCTGGAGTCTTTCGGCCATTTCACACTGCACTTAGTAGAGCGCAGTGCACCATCAACCTAGTCAATCTATGTATGTGCTACTACGACATATGACCCTAAAAGAAAAAAAAAATGTTAAAGAAAAATGTGCAATTCTGGCAACCGAATTAAAAAATGTTCAATTCGGGCTGCAGCACACTGAAAACTAATGACTTATCCAATATCCAAGTTATATTAGAGTGACAAGAAACAAGATATTTTGTTGGAATTGTACCATAAGCGACATGAAGAAAACAATACCTGTCTTGTCCCGAGTTTTGGTACAAAAGACAAATTATGTATCGTAAAATGGCATTTAAAAAAAAATTAATATAAATGTTAGCTTAACATAAAATATAGCATAGCCATACAGCTTCACTTGTAGCTTCTTTCCCGTAACTACTTTACATTCATACTAGGGGTGGGGAAAAAAATCGATATCTCAATATATTGTTGCGCTCACTGTTGCAATAAATTGTCGATACACTGACAGTAAATATCGATGTCATGTGTCCAGTTGTGCAGTGTTAGGTTGTAAATGTTTATGCACTTTAATTTGTCTCACTTTACAATGTTTATAGTTAAAAGTCTAAGAGGCAGTGAGGCAAAATGCAGAATTTTGTACATTGTACAAGTTTTGGCATTAAATAAATGCATAATTAGACATTTTCCTTTTTATGGGCATTTGTTTGGCTTTTTCAGTGACATATCGTGATATATTGCTACATTTTTTTTTGACAATATATCAAAAATCGTAGTTATCATGTATCGTGATATTATCGATATCATGAGTCAAATATGGTCACAGTATCGAATCGTGGTTTACCCCGTATCGTCCCACCCCTAATTCATACCAGCTGTAACAGCCACCAGGCTACTACCTGTTTATTAGCTAGGCAAGCAATGCCAAATATGGTCATGCTAGCCCCAGGCTACCATCAATTTTGCGCCATCCTGCACTTTGCTATGTGGTCAACGCCACTAAAACCAAGAGCAGTACAAGGGCTTTACTACTTTGACTGAGTCTTCTGATCTGAACAAAGATTTTATTTTTAAATTATTATTTTTTTCAATAACAAGAAACAAAACAAAAAAAAGAATGTATTCGTGCAAGGCAGCAGGTCAAACTCCATTTTGCAACATTATAGAGGCATAATTTATCTCTGGACATTTTTAAACTAAGAATTTTCCATTTCTGCCTTTTCGGGATGTTCAACTTTTCTGATTCCATCGTAACACTTTTGTAAATTTTCTGTCATTCTTGCACTCAGCTTGATTAAAGTTCCTCTTGGTTTAGTTATCCCCGTTGTTTCCTTTTTCTTTCCGTCTGCTGTCATCCCCTCAAGTCCTAATTACTCGGGCAGATGCTGCGAAGCAACACTGTCCTTATCTGTTGGAGATCCAAGAAAGCCTCTCACAGCATCATAGTTGACTTATTACGATTAAATAAAATTAGTATGCCGAGACATCCTGCTGTCCCCGTTACCACACATACGCAATGCAGAGCGCTATTATTATTGCAAAAACTGTATTTACCTCTCAGCTGCTCCTCTCACAGCAGGTTAATAGTATGATTTTGCATTTAGAGTTTTTATTATACAGTAGTGGCTAATGGGACTTTTTCTAATTGCTTATCTACTAGTGAATCTAATGGGCATAAAAACATGTTTTTTTGTTTTTTTTTAATCTCTTAAAATAAATGCCTTAAGGCTGTGGCGGAGCCCCAGTGCAGCACAGCTGTCTGCTTGGCAGTTCCAACTGCTCCCCGATGAATTCATCCACACCTTTAGGCTTTGGAGCTTCTCTCATCATGGCTGGCCTCCCTTGGCACAGCACACAACACATCTCTGGTGAATTAGTGGTTGCTCCATCGAGTACGCCATCTGCTTGTACCTTGAGGCACTCAACTCCCCCCCGAGCCATCTTTCCAAGAGGTCCCAAGTGGAGTTTGTTGCACTCCAGTTGGTTCGGGTTTTAAATGCAGACTCTCTCTGTCTTCAATTTGATGGTATAACTTAATTCATTTAATTGTCGCTTCTATATCATTGGACAGTGCGGCCCCAAGCTATATTAGTTATTAGTCAGTTAGTGTAGTGTGACATACTGCTGTCTTTAGTTCAGATGGCACCTTACATTCTCGGTCAGTGTTCTAATAATAAGCTGTAGCCGGACCCTAATGGGGTAAGACTGGGTAACACAATTTTTGTTGAGTTAGATCTGACAGCTGCTTTTAACCAATTTTTGGGTGCTGAATCTAAAACTTGATATCAGGTTGTTCCCTTTCAACAAAATAGAACTAAGATTAACTCATTCACTCCCAGCCATTTTCACAGAAGCAATCCTGTTCGCTCCCGGCTGTTTTACTGGATTTTGACTGATTTTGCAAGGCCCACAGAATATTGTGTTCTATTGCTATAAAAGCATGGAACCTATTAAAAGAAAGATTAAAGTTTCTTCTTTCATCAGGAAAAAAAAAGTATGTTTCTATCTGTTTCCGTTTTGCAGCAATTAGCATTAGAAGCCAGCTAGGTTTCATCAGTTTTCACAAATCTATTCAAAATTGTAAGTAATTGAGCTTTTTTTCTAGATGGCCCTGGTTGATCTCCTTTGCTCTGCTGCCACCTGCTGGCCGTTTGTGTAATAACTACCATTTCTGCAACCGTTCTTTGCAGTTGAGAGGCTGCATCAAAGCCTTCTGTATGCTCTAGCATAAAAAAAACAAACAAAAAAACGTATAAATACGTCTTTGGGACACTTAGAACATTTAAAAAAAAAGCGTATTTACACGTTATTGGGAGCATATGAGTTAAGAGAAAAGCTAGCTCCAATCCTCTTAATTTGCTACTCTGCGAGCTTTCTTTTTGCAGATATTGATACTACTGACCGATTGGCAGTTGCACACACCTCTCACCATCTCAATTGTCACTGCACAAACAAGTTTCCAAATAGATGAGTCCAATCATCAGCTCTTCTTACTACAGTCTTACTAGAGCTAACCTTTGGAATCACGCTTATCTGGAGGTTTAAGCTGTTGCGAAAAAACTAACCTTAGCCCTTACTGACTCCAATTTTCGAATCAGAATGCCAGTTTCAGTTTTAATCAGCATAAAAACACTTTTTTCCCCCCCCAAATTGTTCCCCAGTGTAATGAACAGATGGATTGTATCAGAAAAATCTCTTGCCAAACAAATCACGTAAGTGATTCGCTGTGGCAACCCACGATGGCACAAGCCAAAAGTTGCAACATCATAATTGATTATTTGTCGTAAGGGAATTGCATATGTACATTCTATTTGTGCTGGTTAGAGAGCAAAACTAGGCACTCAATAATTCCTTGGTCATTTTGATATAATTGAGGAAGTCCATGACTGGTGCCATGACGTTAATTCTTGTGGTGACCACCAAGGTCTGGTTTAGAATGGGTAGTAATGAATGTTTTCACTCCAAATATTTACATCAAAAGACAGGACATTTAGAGTCCAGGTACTGCCACTTGTGCTTCATGTCTTTGCGATCTAGACAAGGTGGAGCTTGTCTCGTTCCAGTGAAGACAGTAAAGGCACAACGGACGGTTATCTGACACGGTGTATCCCTCCGCCCGGACACCTGGGGGATGGTTCATGACAGTGCCTTAGAATACTTGGATAAAATGGATTGACAGCTTTTGCCCTGGGGATGGGGCACATAAAAGCTGTTGCGGGCTTGGACAGCCTGCAAAGTGCTTGTTATGCACCCGATTGACATCTCACCCTTGGTCTTCTGTTACGAAAATGTACCCAAGCTTAACTCTTAGACTGCCAAAAACGTTTAATAACGATCAGTAAAATCATGACGTATGCCGCCATAAACGTTAAATGACGTCAACTAAGTTTTTTTATTTTATTTTTTTTTCTCAGTGCAAGTCTAAGTGCAGTGCTGCCTGGTCAATGGGTTGTGGAATCAAAAACACCCACTAACTATGGCCAGCAGATGGAAGCATTGTATCTCGTTTCGTGAATGATCAAAGCCTTTGTCATATTGTTTTGTTTTTTTATAACGTGTGGCAGTAAAAGAGTTAAGGGGAAAAAAAACAAATACAAATTTTATAGCTTTTTTTCAGTGGGCAGTGCTAGGGGGGAAAAAAAGCTTTAAATGTGAAGGACGCCTGAAAATGTCAACTGCCCCTTTGATCACTAAAAGGACACTGCAATTCACCCTCAAATTTGTGTTCAAGGAATTCTGTTGCAACAGCATATTCAATGCTTCTCTGACTACAGAGTGGTAGCTTAGCTTAGCTTGATGCTTTGGCTTCGCTAGATCTCAGCAGGGGGTCGGCAGTGAGATCATCCTTGTAAGAATCTCTTCAACGCAGTCGGGCCCGATAAGAGCTGCAGCGTAGCGTGAATCAGGCTATTCTGTGGCAGCAGAAGCTCCAGCGCCTTTTGCAAGTCTGCATCAGAGGAGCTGGTCCCTGTGTGCTCCAGATCGCTCTGATTAGCTCGCTGATGGATAGTCCGGCGCCTGGCTCTGTCAGCAGGGAGCTTCACGTCATCACCCACTCCCGTTCACCCCTCCCTGCCCCCCGGGAAAGGCCAAACTATCTTATCTCTTCACCATCCCAATCCACCAGAGGACAGCGGCAGCAGCAAGTCCTGTGTCTGACAATGAGCCCATTTCCTTGCAACTAACTAATTTTGGTCCATCAGTAGCCCTGCCTCCTCATGTGTCTATTTAGGAAAGAGAAAGTACAAGAGTAGTTGAATCAGTAAACATTTCCATGGCATTTTTTTTAAAACGTTTACGTGAGTAAGAGGATGTGTGACATGCTGAATGGTAGCTAAGGCAAGTCAAGCTGTCGAACCAGTGCTGATTGGGTCAATAAGGGAGAATGGTTGCAGGAATGAAGCACCGTGCTCATCATACAAGTAAAAAAAAATAAAACATGGGAGCCTTGTTACAGGAAGAGATAATGAGGAAGATACTGCACATGCTGTTGATGGTTCTGACAACCCATCCATCCATCCATTTTCTTGACCGCACAAGGGTCGCGGGGGGTGCTGGCGCCTATCTCAGCTGGCTCTGGGCAGTAGGCGGGGTACACCCTGGACTGGTTGCCAGCCAATCGCAGGGCACACAGAGACGAACAACCATCCACACTCACACGCACATCTAGGGACAATTCGGACCCCCCAATTAACCTGCCATGCATGTCTTTGGAATGTGGGAGGAGCCTGGAGTACCCGGAGAAGACCCACACGGGCACGGGGAGAACATGCAAACTCCACCCAGGAAGGCCGGCGCCTGGGCTCGAACCGGAGTCCTCAGAACTGGGAGGCGGACGTGCTGGTTCTGACACACTGATAAGGGATTTGGAATGAGGTTAAGTTTGATTTACAGCATACTATGTGTTAGAGGTATACATCCATCCATCCATTTTCTTAACCGTTTATTCCTCAAAACTTAGTAGGCCAACACCCCTGACATTTCTGCAGCACCTAGCAACAAAAGTGAGTACACCCCTGAGTGAAAATGGCCAAATTGAGCATAGTTTGTCATTTTCCCTACGCAGAGTGACTCGTTGCAACGTTTCAGGTGTGAATAGGGAGCAGGTGTGTTAAATCTGGTATTACAGCTGGCCATACTGTTTCTGAAAGTTCAAAATGGCACCTCATGGCAAAGAACTCTCTGAAGATCTGGGAAAAATAGCAACTTTTGCTCTACATCAAGAAGACCGAGGCTATAAAAAGATTTTTAACACCCCCCAAATGAGCTTCAGTGGTCAAAACTATCTAGCATCCAAATGTTTTATTTGGAAATTGTATGAGTCCTGACACCAAGGCTGCAGAAGTTGAAAGGTTGGGGGTAAGCCTGTTAGTACCAACCAGACCAAATTGGGCTGCGTTGCCGTCATCCCATAAGGAAGCCACTTCTCAAGATGATGCATAAGAAAGCCCGCAAACAATTTGCTGAAGACAGGCAGACAAAGTACAGGGATTACTGGAATCAAGTCCTGTGGTCTGATGAGACCAAGATAAACTTATTTCATTCAGATACCGCCAAGCGTGCGTGGCGTCAACCAGGTGAGGAGTACAAAAACAATTGTGTCTTGCCTACTGTCAAGCGTGGTATTTGGTAGTGTCATGGTCTGGGGCTCCATGAGTGCTGCCGGCTTTGGGCAACTACAGTTCATTTAGTGTACCATGAATGTCAACATGGGCAGCACGGTGGATGACCGGTTAGCACGTCCGCCTCCCAGTTCTGAGGACTCCGGTTCGAGTCCAGGCTCCGGCCATTCCTGGGTGGAGTTTGCATGTTCTCCCCGTGCCTGCGTGGGTCTTCTCCGGGTACTCCGGTCTCCTCCCACGTTCCAAAGACATGCATGGCAGGTTAATTGGGCGCTCTGAATTTTCCCTAGGTGTGCTTGTGAGTGTGGATGGTTGTTCGTCTCTGTGTGCCCTGCGATTGGCTGGCAACCGGTCCAGGGTGTCCCCCGCCTACTGCCCAGAGTCAGCTGAGATAAGCGCCAGCGCCCCCCGCGACCCTTGTGAGGAATAAGCGGTCAAGAAAATGGATGGATGGATGGATGTCAACATGTACTGTGACATACTGAAGCAGAGCGTGATCCTCTCCCTCTGGAAACTGGGCCACGGGGAAGCGTTCCAACATGATAATGATCCCAAAATACACTTCCAAGCATGTTCAAGTCATTAGAGTTTCCATTTGTTGGCCTGTGATGAGTGTTTCGGCAAAAGTACATTGATTTGAGTTGATTTGGTCATCCGAAGGCTAATGTCATTACGAATAGCGAATGCAGATATTCGGTAACAGTAAAGGTTACTATCTGTATGAATGGGGAGAAAGAAAATACTCTATACACTTTTTTACTTCTTGGAAACTACCAATGCCAGCTACATGAGCAAAATCTTTGGAATATAATTCAACCGAGCTAAAGTACAGGGAGGGAGTTGAAAATATGGTTCTAATAACCTCATCTGGACCCAATACACATCTTTTGACATCTCTGCATTACAGCATAAGAGTACTGTAGTTGTTGGTTGCCGTTAATCCCCAAAACCTTATGTGCTTTTTTGCGGTGCAGTTTTTCGCTGCTACATACTCCATATACAATATAACATAGTACCTTTTTTTTTTTTTTTTTTTTTACACAATCATCACCCAAAACTGAACATTTTGTGTAAATGCTGAATTTTTAACACAGCTGTTGTATTGGATGTAATTCCATTGCGCGAGTATAGCCGATGTCGTGTATGCGTAGAGTGATAGCGGACCACCTACACGCCCATCTCGGTCTCTCAGACACCCACAAAATATTAGTCCTCATAACATGTTGTATTTGAGCTCTCACCAACCCACACAACCCACCAGTGCTCCTTTCGGCTACTCTGGCTGTTATCGGTATCGGCACACAGGGACCTTCTGTTGCTCCCTCAAGCCTGTTCCAACAACACAAAAATCAACAGTTTAAAGGAGCACAAGCATGAGGCCCCAGCCATTTGAAGGGAGAGATGAGTAAACAAGGGTTCATTTTAGACACGGGGCACTTGTCATATTAGCATCCAGGGGACAGGAACCAGCTTTTATAGCCTCTGTCAAATGCGTGGGCAGCTCATAACCCACCGTCATCCCCCTGCAGAAGTCACAGGATCGCTTCATACACATGCATAGACGCGGAAGATTCATCATTTTCATCTTGCCTATGCCTTAAAGCTGCTCAGTGCAGGAAATTCAATTTTGAATCGTTACTGCTACATGTGGCCGAAAAGTGAAAATACAAACTCCCTTCTTCATGTACACAATGTGTGCATGACGTCACATACAAACCTGAATCTAGTCTAAAAAATGTTGGTCATAGGCTTGCAGGAGTAACCATTGTGAATAGCTAAGGTGTTAATTAATTTGCTAATTACGGTAGATGTTTGAGTCACTGGTAAGTTAAGATGATGCGCATTTGGATGTTTTAATATTAATAGATATGATAGCGTTTTAATATTATAATAGATATGAGACACGATACCTATAGCTTACTATATTGTATAGTTCCTCTACATGCAAAAACTATGCACATTGGTGTTAGATTATTTATTATTATTATTATTATTATTATTATTATTATTATTATTATTATTATTATTATTATTATTATTATTATTAATTCAATCTCTGGTGTAATAACCTTATTTATTGATTGATTGATTGATTGAATTATTTTTTATTTTATTATCTGTTCTCATTGCTGCTGGACATGTAAATTTCCCAGAGGGACCCATCCTAAAGGGATCAATAAAGTCAAGTCTAAGTCTAAGTCTAGATTAGGCCTGGTTAACTCATTCATTCCCAGCCATTTTCAGTGAAGCAATCTCCTTCGTGTCTGGCTGTTTTACTGGATTTTGACTGATTTTGCAAGGCCCACAGAATATTGTGTACTATTATTAAAAAAAACAAAAAATAAATGATTTTCTTCTTTCATCAGGCAAAAAATATATATATATATATTTGTATCCGGTTCCGTTTTGCAGCAATTAGCATTAGAATATAGCTAAATTTCATCATTATTCACAAATCTGTTTAAAACGGTGGGGAAAACAGCTTGTTGCAACATGGCCCTGGTTGATCTCTTATACTCTGCTGCCACCTGCTAGCCGTTTTTGTAATAACTACCATCGCTTTAACCTGACCTCTTCAGGTCAGAGGCTGCATCAAAGCCTTATGTATGCCCTAGCATAAAAAACAAACTATAATACATTTTTGGGACCAGGGCAATATTTAAACGTTTAGAACGTTTTTATATGTTTTGCGGAGCAAATGAGTTGATAATTAAATAGGTGACTTGAGCCAGGCCATTGTGTTGCTGCGACCTGTCATCCTGGCTCGGCATCTTCCTATTTATCTGTACTCTGGCACACATATCTAGTTGAATCCAGTTAAGACTATCAGCTCACACATTGTCACATGGGCTAGTATAAGAATCGAAACCATTGTGGACAAATTAGACCTTCTTCCGAATGAAGAGAAAAAGGCTCCGCAGCTATCAAGTAAATAGTTCGACTGAGAGTTGTTATTGTATAATATTGCAGGCATTAAAGTTAGGAACGGGGAACAAGTTCTCCCAGAACTTCCAGAATTGGTGTCATGACCCAGATCTGGGCCTAAAGCTAATGTTTGTTATCTGTAATCCAATTAACTCATTTGCTCCCAATAACGTATAAATACGTTTTTTTAATGTTTTAAGTGTCCCAAAGACGTATTTATACGGGGTTTTTTTGTTTTTGTTTTTTATGCTAGAGCATACAGAAGGCTTTGATGCAGCCTCTCAACTGCAAAGAACGGTTGCAGAAATGGTAGTTATTACACAAACGGCCAGCAGGTGGCAGCAGAGCAAAGGAGATCAACCAGGGCCATCTAGAAAAAAAGCTCAATTACTTACAATTTTCAATAGATTTGTGAAAACTGATGAAACTTAGCTCTCTTCTAATGCAAATTGCTGCAAAACGGAAACAGAAACATACTTTTTTTCCTGATGAAAGAAGAGATTTTAATCTTTCTTTTGATAGGTTCCATGCTTTTATAGCAATCGAACACAATATTCTGTGGGTCTTGCAAAATCAGTCAAAATCCAGTAAAACAGCCGGCAGCGAACGGGATTGCTTCTGTGAAAATGGCTGGGAGTGAATGAGTTAACCAAAAAAAGCAAAAAGGTGAAGTTTACTCTGGAAAGATCGCTAGCAAACATATACTGTAAACAAACATGAACACATTCACACCTGTGGACAGTTCAGTCTGCAATGAACTTTGTATTTTTTTGTGAATGTGGGAGGAAGTCAGAGTACCCACGTAATCACAAAGAGAACTTACAAAACTCCCTTGCCTTCCGAAATGCTTCTCCGTTTTGCTTTTTAACAGCACAAAAAGTAAATATTTTTAAAAGTGTTCCTTCTGTGCATAATCTAATTGCCCGGATGGAACCCAAATAACATCTGCACTGTAAATCCACCCACTCGCTGCCCTTGAGCGAATGAACTTGCTGCTTGCGTTGGTTCATCTGATTTCACTATTAAATTAAAGACCCCTTTTCAACGCAGCATGACTGGAATATGATGATATCCCTCCCCTGAAATACTAGAAACATGAAAGAAGCATAAACAATTGTGACTGGCGTGGCCAAATGAAGACCAGCTGAGAGCCTGTAAGGAACGTTCCCTACAAATGAAATCCCACGGCCAATTAAAAGTGCCGTGGGCTCGCTGTAGTAATGGTCTGCAAATCACTGGATAAGTGGCAGTCACATCTGATTTCCAATGTCATTCCAGCCACATGTGGAGCTCAGCTGGAGCCAGGACAACGGGGCGAGGGGCCTCTGTCACCCCCCTGAAATGGATGACATAAGTCACAGTTGTTTTTCCAAGGAGTCTATCAATCACACAGATGGAGAGTGAACATGAGAAAACAATAACTCAGGCATACGTGTTCATGTCACGTGTGTTTTCCAGATGAAAATTCTGGATGCATGATGTCCCTATAGTGGAGTTGTGACACTTCTTACAGTACCGTGTTTTTCGGATTATACGTCGCTCCGAATTGTAAGTCGAACCAGCCAAAAAATGCACAATTAAGAAGGAAAAAACATATATAACTCGCACTGGAGTATAAGTCAGATTTTTGGGGGAAATTTATTTGGTAAAATCCAACACCGAAAACATAAAAGTCATCTTGAAAGGCAATTTAAAATAAAAATAAAAGAGAGAGCAACAGGCTGAATAAGCGTACGGTATACTAACGTTACATGACTGACATGCCTGGTAATGTCAGTAACGACGTAACATATTAAGAGTTTGTAGCGAGCAGTGACGGGAGTCGGAGGCGGAGTGTTGAAGCACGGAGCCAAAGGCTGGCGTTTTATTGACATCAGCTTCTGAGGTCTTAACAGCAACTCCCCACTCAGATAGAAGCTAACTGTCACGCCGCCACCTGCGTGACAGGCCTTTATTGTCATAGTCATGTTTCCTGTTTTATTTTGATAGTCCTGACTCCACTCTCACCCCAGGTCACTTACCCTTCCTGCAGCCTCACTGATTACCGGTCCACGCCCATGATCACTACCACCTGTTCCTAATCAACCCGGACATAAAAGCCACCTGAATTCTCTCCTCGTTGCCGAAGTGTCACACACAGTTAGTGCATGGAAGCGTCCCACAGTCCTCGAGTCCTTGTTCCTGTTGCCTTGTTGTTTTGCCTTGCTTTTGTGCCTTGTCTTGTTTTTGTGCCTTTTCCTCCAGTGGAGCGCCTTTTGTTACCCCTTTTGCCTTGTGCCTGTTTTTTCCTCCCTAGTGGAGCGCTTTTTGTTCTCCACCTTTTTGATTCCCCCTTTCTCCTCTCAGTGTGAGAGGAGACTGCTGCTGCCCGGCAATAAAACCTGTTGCCTCTGTGGCCTACCTTATCCTGCATCTGGGTCCTACCTCCTCTCGTCGTGACAGTACACTTCGGCCAGCATGGACCCAGCGGGAGTGTCCAACTTGGAGACCTGGCAGAGGCTTGAAGACATCGCCCGAGTCATTGCAGAGATAAAAGAGTTGATGGCTTTGGACCGTGGCGACTGGGGTGAAGGGTCGGACTGGCCTCAGAACCCCGAACCTCGTCTGCTGCAGCCTCTCGCCCCTGAACCTCGTCTGCTGGAGCCTCTCGCTCCTGAACCTCGTCTGCTGGAGCCTCTCGCTCCTGAACCTCGTCTGCTGGAGCCTCTCGCTCCTGAACCTCGTCTGCTGGAGCCTCTCGCTCCTGAACCTCGTCTGCTGGAGCCTCTCGCTCCTGAACCTTGTCTGCTGGAGCCTCTCGCTCCTGAACCTCGTCTGCTGGAGCCTCTCGCTCCTGAACCTCGTCTGCTGCAGCCTCTCGCTCCTGAACCTCGTCTGCTGCAGCCTCTCGCCCCTGAACCTTGTCTGCTGCAGCCTCTCGCCCCTGACCCTCGTCTGCTGCAGCTTCTCGCCCCTGAACCTCGTCTGCTGCAACCTCTCGCCCCTGAACCTCGTCTGCTGCAGCCTCTCGCTCCTGAACCTCGTCGGCTGCCGCCTCTCGCCTCGGAGCCTCGCCGGGCGCCGCCCAGGGTCCCGGAGCCTCGCCGGGCGCCGCCCAGGGTCCCGGAGCCTCGCCGGGCGCCGCCCAGGGTCCCGGAGCCTCGCCGGGCGCCGCCCAAAGTCCGGGAGCCTCGCCGGGCGCCGCCCAAAGTCCGGGAGCCTCGCCGGGCGCCGCCCAAAGTCCGGGAGCCTCGCCGGGCGCCGCCCAAAGTCCGGGAGCCTCGCCGGGCGCCGCCCAAAGTCCGGGAGCCTCGCCGGGCGCCGCCCAAAGTCCGGGAGCCTCGCCGGGCGCCGCCCAAAGTCCCGGAGCCTCGCCGGGCGCCGCCCAAAGTCCCGGAACCTCGCCGGGCGCCGCCCAAAGTCCCGGAACCTCGCCGGGCGCCGCCCAAAGTCCCGGAACCTCGCCGGGCGCCGCCCAAAGTCCCGGAACCTCGCCGGGCGCCGCCCAAAGTCCCGGAACCTCGCCGGGCGCCGCCCAAAGTCCCGGAACCTCGCCGGGCGCCGCCCAAAGTCCCGGAACCTCGCCGGGCGCCGCCCAAAGTCCCGGAACCTCGCCGGGCGCCGCCCAAAGTCCCGGAACCTCGCCGGGCGCCGCCCAAAGTCCCGGAACCTCGCCGGGCGCCGCCCAAAGTTCCGGAACCTCGCCGGGCGCCGCCCAAAGTTCCGGAACCTCGCCAGGCGTCGCTCAAAGTCCCGGCGGCGCAAGCCCTGCGGCTGCCTTCACCTCTCGTTGGGCGTCGAGGACGCCCTCCTGACTGGCCCCGCTGGGACTCTCTCGTCGGGCTTCGCGGACGCCCTCCTGAACTGCTTTTTGTCTGTACGGATGGGTGGGCCGTGTTCCCACCTCCGTGCCCCCTTCCGCCCGCCCTTGTTTTTGGACTCTTTGGGTCGGATGGCCGTCAGGAGCCGGCCATTGAGGGGGGGGTACTGTCACGCCGCCACCTGCGTGACAGGCCTTTATTGTCATAGTCATGTTTCCTGTTTTATTTTGATAGTCCTGACTCCACTCTCACCCCAGGTCACTTACCCTTCCTGCAGCCTCACTGATTACCGGTCCACGCCCATGATCACTACCACCTGTTCCTAATCAACCCGGACATAAAAGCCACCTGAATTCTCTCCTCGTTGCCGAAGTGTCACACACAGTTAGTGCATGGAAGCGTCCCACAGTCCTCGAGTCCTTGTTCCTGTTGCCTTGTTGTTTTGCCTTGCTTTTGTGCCTTGTCTTGTTTTTGTGCCTTTTCCTCCAGTGGAGCGCCTTTTGTTACCCCTTTTGCCTTGTGCCTGTTTTTTCCTCCCTAGTGGAGCGCTTTTTGTTCTCCACCTTTTTGATTCCCCCTTTCTCCTCTCAGTGTGAGAGGAGACTGCTGCTGCCCGGCAATAAAACCTGTTGCCTCTGTGGCCTACCTTATCCTGCATCTGGGTCCTACCTCCTCTCGTCGTGACACTAACAGGCTAACTCCCCTTTTCCACATTAAAAAACCTTCCCACCCGGAACTCTCCCTTCGTCCCAACGTTCCGTGGGTGAATTATGTTCCCTTCACTACAAGTTATTCATATAACTCTAGCATAAAGAACATACTAACAAGTTAACCAAACTATCAGTTTCACTCCAAATCACTAAATCCAATGAAATCTTCATCCTCGGTGTCACTTTTAAACAACTCCCCCAACTCGGGAGGTAGACGATGCGCCGCTTCCTCTTCTACCGGCAATGATGAACTTATCAAGACAGGCCTAGAGCGCCCTCTTGCGGTTTAGTATGAAAATAACATGTGAAATGATATAATAACATGTTAATTTCACACATAAGTCGCACCAGAGTATAAGTCGCACCCCCGGCCAAACGATGAAAAAAACTAGGGCTGGGTATTGCCGCCAACCTCACGATATGATACGTATCACGATACAGGGGCCACGATACGATACGTATCGCGATACATATGTATCCCAAATAAGACTTTTTTTTTTTAAACAAAATATAGGAAAATAGGTATACTGAGACACATGCCATTGTTAAGTTTATCAATAAATAAATGTTGATATTCTTCCTCTGCTTTCATTTTTCTTAGCAAGACACAGTGTCCAATCACTGGTGAGCTATTTTCTTAGCATTAATTGAAGGCAATTAACTTCAAAGACGCTGCTGGTTTTTATTTTTTAGGTACAATGCAAGTTTGCAAAGGCAAACGTGAACTGCCTATTTAAAGTTAACGAGCAATATCGATTCTGACGCCTGCGTATCGATACGAGTATTGTAATGAGGCCCGCAACGATATATTGCCGTATCGATTTTTTGAGCACACCCCTACTTCTTACGGTATATGACTATTACAGTCCTCCCCATACATTTTCTCTGAGGTAAAGTATTAGTATTAGCTAGCGATCCAAGATGGCGGAATCTTCTGCGCATGCGCGTCACCGATAGCATCTTGACAGCGAGACCTGTTGCGGCTCAATATTGATCCATATATAAGGCGCACTGGATTATGGTCAGCTTTTGAAAAAATTGAAGGCTTTTAGTGCGCCTTATAGTGAATGAATATATAAAAGTCACCGACCTTCAACTTGTCCCATATAATGAGTTGTTTCTCACAGCACTTTTTTTTAGTTATATACAGTATTAGTCAATACATTATCATTTTGCCATCAAAAGTCATCCTAATATTAACCCTGTTAGAGTTATTTTGTCATTTGGGGGTATGATAAAAGCCAAATAGCATCAAAGTTGCCATGTCACGATAAGGGCAATATTGTGATATCGTGATATTAAAGCTTCCACAATATCGTCGTCGTCATGGTCACAATATTTAAAAGGAACACATTTGTTAAAAAAGTCAGGTTGATTTCCATTTGTGCAGTTCTAGCACCCTCTAGTGGCTACTTTATTAGTGCAATTTAACTTTCAGTAGGGATGTTTTGGCCTTCTATGTTTAAAATCTATGCTAATTGTCAGATGAAGGGGAACCTAATTTACTTGTGAAGCGATCAATGTGTGCTAGTAAGTGCCTCAATATTGCTATTAGCGATTGTAGGTGGTTTATATGCATTGCTGTTATGCACAAAAGTACAATATTGTGGTTTTTTTTGTTTTTTTTTTGTTTTTTTTAGTATGAGCTCTCTTTTTTACAATATTGTGATCTATTTTAAATATCGCCAACGCCCCCACAATATCGTGATAATTATCGTATCATGACCTTCATATCGTGATAATATCGTGTTGTGATGTTTGGATATCGTTACATCCCTAATATTAAAATAGCTCAGCTGAAAGATTATTAATTCTGTCGGTTGTCAATTTCCAATTTTCTTCTAAATTACATCCGTAGTAACGACAAGACATAATTATCAACCAATCATCAGGGATTCTGGTCTGATTTCTAAAGACGGACCCGACTGATACGTGTTTACAACTTTGAAGCATGCTACCAAGTCCCACAAATGATTGGTCTCAAGATCAAATTTCAAATATTTCTGAAGTTGCTGCGCTCACTTGGTCAAATTGCTGTTGAAGCTCCTCCAATTTTCATCTCATATTTTCCTGACGTTCAGGAATTAGGTCAGTAGTTATCACTTGTCATGTCTTTGTCAGCTTTGTTGAAACGAACATCTTTCCAGGGGCATAAACTAAGGAAAACAAAATGTTCTACTTTATGTCAAAGGAAAGAGAAGAATATCATTTTATTAGAGAAATGGGCAAGTTTTGATATACTTTCCGCTATGTGAGAAATGGTTTCGTTCAATTCTTTTAATATAAAGGTCAGACTTCACAGGGATAAACAGCTTTGAAATACCGTCTCTTGGGAAGCCGTACTGCTCCTAAGCGGCTTTGGCACTGTTCTGCTCTGTGAACGGCCACGCGACCAGATCACTGAGCGACTTCTTGCAGAGACGAACCTACGCCGTCATTTGAACTCTTAACTCATTTGCTCCCAATAACGTATAAATACGTTTTGTTTTTTTTAAATGTTTTAAGTGTCCCAAAGACGTATTTATAGGTTTGTTTGTTTTTGTTTTTTTATGCTAGAGCAAACATAAGGCTTTGATGCAGCCTCTCAACTGCAAAGAACGGTTGCTGAAATGATAGTTATTACACAAACGGCCAGCAGGTGGCAGCAGAGCAAAGAAGATCAACCAGGGCCATGTAGAAAAAAAGCTCACTTATAATTTTAATTAGATTTGTGAAAACTGATGATACTTAGCTCTCTTCTAATGCTAATTGCTGCAAAACGGAAACAGATAGAAACATACTTTTTTTTCCTGATGAAAGAAGAGACTTTAATCTTTCTTTTGATAGGTTCCATGCTTTAATAGCAATTGAACACAATATTCTGTGGGCCTTGCAAAATCAGTCAAAATTCAGTAAAACAGCCGGGAGCGAACGGGATTGCGAAATGTGAAAATGGCCGGGAGTGAATGAGTTAAAGAACCGTACCGCGTTCGGGGGAATGGCGAACGAGACCCTCTTTAAAGCAGCCGAATCCGAATGCGCTACTCGAGCAAAGCACTTTGTTTTATCGTTGCGTGATTTTTCCCATGAATATCATTTTGGAGTTTTTGCTCCTGGGGAGTGAATGGGAGCGTGAATCTCCAGAGCCACTTGGATAAGAATACTCCATGCAACACTGCATTTTGCTAAATAACCAATGTTTGATGGACACAAACGTTTCGCTGTATGATCCCTCTGGGCGTGAGGGGAATAAATTAGCATTCCAATTGTGCTGAAGAAAGAGGGAAAAGAAAAACGCGGCTTTTGCAAACAACACATTACGCTAACTAAATCGATCCAATTGCAAAGAACTGCACAAACTATAATTTGTCTTCTGCAACCGCATCTTTTACGTGTAGATTCCCTACACAGTAAATTCCGTAGAGTTAAGTTTTACTCTGAAAAAGACTATATTCTAAATTTTACACTGGAAGAGAGTAAACTATATATAATTTTTTTTAAATTACAATGAGAGATCATGCAAGGGTTTGGGAACAATGGGAGATGGCCACTCTATCACTTGAGCTATGCCATGCCTACTGTTGAATAAAACAGCTACAAAAGGAGACCAATCATGGTCGGAGGTATGAGAATTCCACCAGACGCCAGCGATATACTGACACACAATAGAACCGGTACGGCTCAGACGGTTGATTGGTCATCTCCCAAACTTAAGGTTCTGTGATCGTTCCTCAATCCTTGAGGGATTTAAAAATATATATATTTTTTAAAATATTTAATATTATAAAGTTTACTCTCAGTTAGACTGGGACCAAATATAGTCTTTTTAGAATAAGATTTACTGTGTAGAGTATAGGAGTGTGACGATATATCGATACCGCGATAAATCATGATACGTTGTCACTCGATAGATTATTGATATGCTTACGCAAGTATCGCGATGTTTGCAGTTAATATTCAGCCACTGTAACGGTTCCATTGTTCATGACTTATTCAGCAATTGCTTGGTGGGCCACTACGGGGAGCGCCTCATAAGAGTGGCGGGGAAATGGACGCGAAGAAGAATCATGAGCTCAGTTTTTTTTTTTTTTTTTTTTTTAATTATATACATTATTTTTATTTATTATTTTTTGATATTTTTATATATGAGAAACTACAATTGGCTGGCAACCAGTTCAGGGTGTATGCCACCTACTGCCCAAAGCCGGCTGAGATAGGCTCCAGCACCCCCCGCGACCCTTGTGAGGAATAAGCGGTCAGGAAGATGGATGGATGGATTATTATTATTATTATTTTATGATTAGTTTTATCGTAGATTATCGAGGATTTATTACCTGAGCAATATATTGACGATCGCGGTATCGTCATATCGTGAGATAATCGTTATCGCGATCCTTGTATCGCATATTGTATCGTATCGTGAGGTAGGGCTGCACAATATATCGAAAAAATATCGATATCACAATATTGGCCCTTGCAATATGCATATCGCAAAGGCATGCAATAAGTTTTATATGGAATTTTATGCTTTTTATATGAATTTGACCAGTCAGATGCTAACTAAAATGTGCATCGCCATTCAATAGTTGAAAATTATCAAGACTTAATTACAATTAATTAACTAAGATTACATTAAGGTTGCTTATTTTGCCGCATGAAAAATGTTTTTCTTTCATTAGGTAATAAAAATGTAATTTCTTTTGGTACATGTTAAATATCGCAATAAAATCGATATCGCTATGTTCAGCAAGTATATCACATATCGCATATTTTTCCAATATCGTGCACCCCTATCGTGAGGTAACCAGAGGTTCCCACCCCTAGTAGAGTCTGACTTATTGAATTGTTCGGTATACATATCCAGGATTCACCGACCCTCGCCTTAAACGCGCCGTGCGTCTCTGCAGGTGTCCCGTCCAGCCCACGGAACGTCATATCCATCGTGAATGAGACGTCAGTCATCCTGGAGTGGCATTCCCCACGAGAGACGGGCGGCCGGGGCGACGTGGTCTACAACATCTTGTGCAAGAAGTGCCAGGCCGACCGGCGCGCCTGCTCCCACTGCGACGACAACGTGGAATTCGTCCCTCGTCAGCTGGGTCTGACCGAGACCAGGGTGTTCATCAGCAACCTGCTGGCGCACACCCTGTACAGCTTCGAGATACAGGCTGTCAACGGCGTCAGCAATAAGAGCCCCTATCCGTCGCAGCACGTGTCTATCGACATCACCACCAACCAGGCTGGTAAGTGATGAGCGATGAATATAGGCGTCATTAGCCTCAAGTCATTATTTGTCTCATATTTGTCATTATTTGTCTCATTTCCTTTTTTGTTGTTGTTGTTGTATACTGAGTGTTAGGGATGTAACAATATCCAAACATCACGATACGATATTATCACGATATGAAGTTCACCATACAATAATTATCACGATATTGTGGGAGTGTTGGCGATATTTAAAAAAGATCACAATATTGTAAAAAAAAAAAAACAGCTCATACTAAAAAAATAATATTGTGCTTTTGTACATAACAGCAACGCATATAAACCACCTACAATCTCTAATAACAACAGTGAAGCTCTTGCTAATGCCAGCACACATTGATCACTTCACAAGCAAACTAGGTTCCTCTTCACTAGGCAACTAGGCCCATGTCACCCTCTTGTGTAATTTCTGATGCATTTCATTGGCTAAGAGACCAAGAATTGGTCAAATCAAAGCAAAAAACGTTGCGTCCGCTCTCCCGGTTTCAAAGGTAGAAGAGCGCACCCGGCCTTAATGGATTAAATAAAAACAATGGAATTGATCTTGCCATCCCAAAACCTTTGTAGGAGACTGTAGCTTAACTGTAAGTCTTAACACATTCATTGCCAGACCAGCAAAAAAAATTGACGTCTTTTTCCGTCAATGGCGGTGAATGAGTTAATTGCGAGGCTTGAAGCAAAATGCAAGCTGGCTCTAAACCAACATCCAATCTAAGCTCGCTCACTTGCCCGAATCAAAACGAAGGACTGGAAATATGATATTCCGACCAGTTCTGTGACAGGCGCCATCGTTCCTTCCTTTTTTCTTTTTTTTTTTCCCAGAGCCAACCAATGATAGTGATAGTCCATTTGCATTTTTCACAAGGCATTCAAGTTGCTCTTGCTATTTAACATTTAGAAAGGCTGTCTTTTTCTTTTTCTCGCTTTGAGGCTGACATCTGCAAGGCGCCGGCTGACAATCAATCCTCTTTGTTGTTTTCCTTGGGTCTTTGCTTAATGAGACTTTGTTTTGAGCACAGTGAGTCTCCACTTCTGCTGTCACCGAATGGCTCCATACCACTCAAAACCTGTTGGAAAATCCCCTTCCATCATAATCCAATTGTTTCCACTGTTTTACGCCAAACGTCAGTTTTAGTCTGTGACATGTTTTAAGTTAGACATCCGTGCGGGTTTGTTGTTTGCACGTGATGGCCTTTGAAAGGAAAAGGCATCCGGAAACGAGCGACTTTGGTGCCGTTGTGACATAGGATCATGACTTTGTGGTTTCTACACTCCCACCTAGCTCATGAGTGACGACAACAGCACACCGGCGTCTCAAACTTTACACAATAAGTAGTAGATACATATATACATACACGTGTGTGTATATGCATGTGTACGTATATATGTATCAACTACTTATTGTGTAATGGACGTTAAGGGGTCGGACACTTGATAAGTTTATATTTCGTCCTACTCCTTTTCGAACATGTGTAAATGTGTAGCTAATGACTGGATGAATTATTGCAAAACTGTTATTTTTGTTGCTCTAATGTTGTGTTTGTTGCTTTATCTGTCTTGTGTATTTTTTCCTTTTTTTCTATATGTATTCTTATAATTACTTTGTTTTTATACATGTTTGAAATAAATTTAATAATAAAAATAAATAAATAAATAAAAAATAAAAAACTTGCCGTCAACTTCAAATCTCCGAGTACCTGAGGAGTAAACGGCTTCATTGTATTTTTGGAGAACCGGAATTGTGATTTTGGCTTTCACACACATTATGAGGGATGTTCGATACCACTTTTTTTCAGACCGATACCGATACTCAGACCCTCAGTACTCACCGATACCGATACCAACTGCCAATACCAGTAGTACATTTTGACAAATAAAAAAATAAAAAATCACTAAAAGATATTTTTAAACAAATATATTTCCTTTAATTTTGACAAAAAAACTGCACAGTAACTCTTCAATAGTCTTAACGCTCAAAATAAAACACAAAAATGCTCTTTTAGTTTAAGATTCACAATTTTGAAGTATTTCCAAACCGGTGAAGTTTTTGTGAAAAACTGCTGCAAGCTAGCGCCACTTACAGGCAAGGAGGACTCACTTAACGTCTTCCCCCTCTGCCATTGCTCGCTTGTACTCGTCTGTGTCACGAGTACTCGAGTACTTGAAAAAAGGCTGGTATCGGCCCGATACCGATACCTGGTATCGGTACTCGCCCATCCCTACACATTACAATAGCTTTTCCGGGTTTTCATTGACATACCTACACATCCACACAGATTGTTGCGGCGTCTGCGAGGTTACGCAGCATCACCATGTTTTGAATTTAATTGAACTGTAAAGTTCTGGGTGGGAACTTCCACTGGTTCTTGTATCTTAATGCTCACGATATTATACTAACAGTAATAACCAGACGGCTGCATTTTCTCAGTTGAACTGTTTACTGGATGCCAGAAAGATCGAGTACACAGCTGCGGAGCCCTCTTCTATTAGTATGCGGAAGAGGAACTGATCTATTCAGAATCGTCCCTGCACTTATACTGTCTAGGCCGCCCGCCCACATGGGCGAACGGCTCTGCCTCCCCATGTGAGAATGTGTGGCCTGATGGCTTTAACTGTTTTTTTACTGGATACGTTTGTCAGAATGCAGACAGATAGAAAGGCGCCAAGCAAGGACAAATAACAGCGACACAACGGCCTAGCTCAAGTCATCTGTCTAGTCATGAAGAGCCCTAATCTAACAGAACGCTCGTATGAGACTGCAAGCTGTTATTGGTCAGGGATTGTATTTTTTTTTTTTTTACCTGGTCCGTGTCAACAGACATGTGGGAGCTATGCGGTTCAAGTTTACGCTTGTGTCACGGATGGTCAGGTTTATCTGTGGTCAATAGTTTTGTCTGCTAGCCTGGAGGAGGTTGTACCTGTGCTGGAGCTTCAGCCAACCAGTGAAATTGACCTTCAGCCTATATTTCTCTGGTTGTGCGTGGTGCAAGAATCTTTATTTTTCACGCTCCTGTAGGTCTTAAACACGCACTCGAAACGCAAGGTCAGGACTAAGAATAAAGGCCAGAAATCGATAAGGCTTTCGTGGTAACGTGGAGTCGCAATGAGGTGAAAGATGAGACGTCGTTGACGTATGAGGTGATGTAAAAACTTGCGTATTTGCCTTTGAAGTTGCCCGGTGACGCGTCTGTGTCACATTGGCGCACACGTCATCAATGTCCATTAAAACTGCATGTCACACTTCCATTCTTTTGTCAGGAGCAATAAAAAATTGATTAGAACAGCTGCAACCACAAAGAACTGTTCTCGGACAGCTTAGACACCAGAAACATGGGGCAAAATCTATTATACCTTTTCATAGCCTGGACATACTGTATGTGCACACAGTAAATTCTGTAGAGTAAATTACTCTAAACTGAGTATTTGGTCCAACTCAAAATAGAGTGAAATTTACACTTGGAAAAAAAAAAGAGTAAAATATTCAAGGTAAATTTTACTCAAAGTATTTTTCGTGTGTATGAGACAATTTTCCTATTACATGGAGAAAAAAAAGCTATTCAAGATTTTTTACTCAAAAATTCAAAGTAAATTTTGAAAGGAGAGATTTTGGCTAAATTGTACTAGTTTATTAAAAAAAAAAAAAAAGATGGCGCAAAGGTTGAGCAACAAACTCACAACGTTCAGTTTGGGTGACTGCCACTCTACCATCTGAGCTATGCCACTCCTACTGTTTGCTTTTATCCAAGAGGAGACCAAAAACGACGAGGTACGAAAATTCCTGACACACAGCATAGCATAGCTGCACGGCTCAGGGAGTAGATTTTACTGTCTCCCACCCAGAAATTGTGAGTTAGTTCCTCAACCCTTGAGTCACTTTTTTTTTGTTTTATTTTACTCTCTCCCAAGTGTAAATTTTACTCTACTTACTACTTAGAGTGGGACCAAATACACTTAGTTTAGAGTAGTGTTATTCTGATACCGTTTTTTGGCCCCCGATACCAATACCCAGCTTTGCAGTATCGGCCGATTACCATACCGATACTTAAGTTTTTTAGTTTTTTTTTCCTCAACATGAAAAAGCTGTCCTGCTATTGGTTCAGAGCATTCAAGGGCCAATAGGATGTTCCCTTTTTTCTAGTGTTGTTCCGATACAGTTTTTTGGCCACCGATACCGATTCCCAGCTTTGGAGTATCGGCTGATACCGATACCTTACCGATACTTACGTTTTTTTTCCCCTCAACATGAAAAAGCTGTCCTGCTATTGGTTCAGAGCATTCAAGGGCCAATAGGATGTTCCCTTTTTTCTAGTGTTGTTCCGATACAGTTTTTTGGCCACCGATACCGATACCCAGCTTTGGAGTATCGGCTGATACCGATACCATACCGATACTTAAATTGTTTTTTTTTCCTCAACATGAAAAAGCTGTCCTGCTATTGGTTCAGAGCATTCAAGGGCCAATAGGATATCTTAGATCGGCATGCAGTGAACATGTTACATACCAGTGAATGTCGTGCACCAGCAAGACACACGATGCTGCATCCAAAGTCGTATATTAGCGTTGGAATTAATGGTATCGGCATGTTACTTGTGAGTACTCACCGATACCGATACCACTGTTTTAATGCAGCCTCTGCCGATACCAGTATTGGTATCGGAACAACACTAGTTTAGAGTAAAATATGTACAATTACTACACATTACAGTAGCTTTTTACAGGTCAAACATTTAATGGTTAATTTAGCCCCTACCTTGTTGATAACCCAAAGAACAAATATTGTTAAAAAAAAAATTCCTCTGCATTCTTCTGGCGATCAGACATTTTTCGTAGCATAAGAAAAAGCCAGTGGGATCCAATCCGCAGCAGCATCAGTGTAACCACCAGCACAGCAAGCAGGTATACGTCTTCAACATCTTCAACTTCCAACGTGGTCAGACACAATGGCCTCCATTTAGCCCAGGGATCTTCAGCATATCCGGACATGCGAGTTCCACTTGGACATGAACGCTGAGCAGGTCCAGGTCTCATCGTAGAAAAGATTTTGTCAAATGATGGCTTCATAGTATCTTTGCAGTCTCTGTATTCTATTTCATTTTTTTTCAGGTTTCCAGCCAACATATTTTTCTGTGGCAACCCGCAATTTATATGATGTCAGGTCATAAAACGTGCGGTGAAATATGAATAGTGTTATTTTGATTAAAGACTCGAGGTCTGTGGAAAAGAGAAAAAAAAATGTATGACTGATGTAAAGGGGTCATTTACAGTATATGATTTAAAAACTCATTCACTGCCAGCCATTTTAGAAAATTTCAAAAAAATTTAATACCCATGTGATATTACGTTCAATAATTATATATAAACCGAATCTACCAAATGACAAAATACACTCCCTACTTTTTGTCTCGTCCCGTTCTTTTATAATTGACAGTAGAAAAATGTAGGTATGCCAAAATACAGCCATTTCTCCCATGGAATCTGAAACTGGGTTTATTTCATATAAAATGGGGCAATGATGTCATCTACCGGTGGTTGGGCATCAGTAAAGTTGTTTCCAAGTTTGATATTTACTGTGGAGCATAGTTAGATTAGCCCCCGTTTATCCCCGCTCTAAAAAATACAATTGACAAGTATACTTATCAAAGGCAGTGAATGAGTTAAAAAGAGATGAGTATAGGACAGGGGTCAACAACCTTACAGGGGTCAAAAACCTTGCATGGGTCAACAACCAAATTCCCGCCATTGTTGATATTTTCAAAGTAACTTCTACAAAATTCCTGGGAAATCACAATGACTTATCACCGCGGACATCACGTTGGTGAACAGTGGTATTAGGATTCATAAACATACTTGCCTTATATTTACGTCACGTGTTGCTATGTTTGTCTTGGGCAGCACATGCGGTTGAATGAGGTCCTAAATCACAGTATCGATCAGACCATCTTTCCCAGACACACGCTGGAATTGAGGGCGAATTCGTTGGCCTCTGCGGCCATTCACACTCTATCCCTTAAACACCCTTCTCACCTGTGTGATTAATTCCTATTCCCTTCCCCTGCCATCTTCCTTTTTTCCTTCCACGTGCGCTCATATTTCTAACTGATGTGACCTCGTTACTGGTTGCATCACACGGCGATTTCTCATGACCAGAAAACGCAGAGTATAAACCCAGACTGATGATTTGTCGCCATCAATAATCAACCTAATAAAGTTTATTTTTGCTGTATAGTGGGAAGGTCATTTGATAATGATTATGATTAGGATTATTATGACAGTTTTATTTCAAGGATAACTTCCGTGGTAGTAAAAGTCGATGCTCTTCGGCGGAGGATGAACACTGAAAATTCATGCCCTCAGGCAGTCACAATACAAATATATAATCTTGCAAATTAATCTGGCATAGATTTAATCTGGTAAAGCAACAACAACGACAACAAAATAGAATCCTTTGTCGATCATGTGGAATTGGTTGCTAATCATACCCTTAAGGTGACTCAAGTATAATTCAGTGAGGCCACAAAAAGGCGACACGGCGAGACACTGTGCTTGCAGAGAATTCAGATTCTTATATCCTATAGACCCGGTAATACAAAAAGCAACAATTAATTGATCACGAGTTATCCAAATAGTTGATCAAGCAAATTGAGTAACTGCACACTCCCAAGTGAGTATTGTGGTTGACTGTTTGGCAGTGCAGCACACTTCCATATGCTGGAGTAGCGGGCCCATAATAGCAGTAGGTGCGTTTCCATGAACCTTTTTCGCAAAAATAAAAGCGATATTGTACTATTTCGATAAAGCACAATTTCGAATTGTCGGTGTTTCCATTGAAGAGAGTTTCGCTCCTGAGGCGCAATTCTCGGAATGTCCCGTCTCGCGAGACCTCGCTGTTCTGTAGGAGGTGCTCATGATGTTTACGGTAGACGGACGCACGGTGTAGTTATATTACTTAAAAAAATACTCACCCCTCATCGGGCGGTTTCGGGCATTTAGTGTTGTTGCAGTTCTGACACGAAAGCGAGTGGCACCGTACTTCCTACTTCCTGTAATCCTAAAATGTTGTTGTTCCCATGCAGAGGCTGGGTAAAAGGCGGGTTGCAAATTGTTTAAGGTTTCTGATGTTTTCTGCTAAATGAACCAGACATGGCAGGACAGGATTTCAAGCTCTCCTCTCCTTCAACTTCTCGAAGGAGACTCGCTCGATTACACCTCTCTCACTTTTGCGCTCATGACGTGCAGTAGCCGATACAAATCACTTCAGCATGTAAAACTAAAATACAAAACCGAAATTAATCATTCTTAAAACAAATAGTAATTGCAAGTTTAATAAAAATGCACATAAACAACGTGTTACAGTCCTTTCCTCCGTGACCGGACGGGTGTCACATGACTACTAATGCGCAAAAAGTGTTTCCATTACACTTTTGCGAAATACAGTGTTCCCTCGTTTTCCGCTGGGGTTAGGTTCCAAAAAATACTCGCAATAAATGAAATCCGCGAAGTAGTTAGCTTTATGTTTTACAACTCATAAATGTTTTAAGGCTCTAGAATCCCCGACCGCACAATTTATACACTTTTCTCATTGAGGCATTTACATGTTCTCACATTTCTCTCTTGTTCAAACATTGACAATGTTCAAACCTTCATAAATTTTATAAAATGGGTATATTACTGTAAAAAAAAATATGCAAAATTGCACGTAAAAAAAATCCGCGATACAGCGAGACCGCGAAAAGTGAACCGCGTTATCGCGAGGGAAGACTGTACTTCTTTTTCGATACGTCTCGAAAACCACCTCATGAGAGCGCAAAAACTTTTTTGCGATATTTGAGACTTTTTTCGCAAATCCGGTGTTCCCATTACCAGCTTACTATTGCGAAACATGCCTTTTGCGCAAAACTGAGGGTAATGGAAACGCACCTAGTGACAACGTTCATCTAATCACCTTCCATGTTTCTTTCTTTTTCCTAGCGCAAGGCTCTTTTCCAGATTGATTTATGAAAGAAATTCCTTTATGAAGCAAAGCATCTGCTGTGTCAGGTTCCAATTAAATGCCAAAAGTGGTTTCATTCCAACGAAACACATAACTGCAGGGAACGATTTCAGCTGACATGAGCCAAACGGAGAAAAGATTTGGATGCTTTGAATATTGGTCCTGCAAGATTGTGTATGGTCAACTTCCTCTTGTGTAACGGGAAACAATGCAATTACCTGGCAACAAAAGGCCATAAAGGGCAGGACGCGCGCGCTTGGCAGATTACACTTCATTACGGCAGCCAACCTCGATAATAGACATTGGCATTTCTTCGTCTCCATCTATCTGTCAAGCACGCTATTAACCTGTCAAAGCGCTACAGACCACCCTGGTAATGAGGCCTATTTTGGTCTCGTTTGCTTCTCTTCCCGCCAACCTCTGACTAATTCTTGAATCCTTCATCGTATTAACTATTATAACTATTAATTGTTTGATTTTCTGCGTCCTAGTATAGTATGGGGGCGGGAAATTATAAGCTTCATGCTTCTTCCTGCCAGCCCTTTTTCTTTTCGGTTATTACATGTTGAAATTGTTGGTTGAAATGTTTGATTGTCACAATGCTGTCCGAATGGAAAAAAATGAACAAATAAATCAATAAATCAATTTTCTTGCGTAATCCCTCTCAGCCATTGAGCCTCCGCCACAGTCTGAAATACAAAGAGAATTTTCCCTCCTGAACACAGTTTAAAAGTCTCTTCTGTTAAGTGGGGCAGACTCAATATTTCTCTGGACTTGCTGCTGCATCATCCTTGACCTACATTGTGAGCCAGCATCCCTCTGACCAAATATAGCTACAAACAATCCTTTATATGGCGCTCTTGTCTGAAGAGCTTTTCCAACACAATGTAAACACGACATCTTCCACCATCGTAAAGTTAAGTCCAAAAAAAAAAAGAAAAAAAATGACACGTTTGACTGGAATCCAAACAACCAGATTCATGGAAGTGTTCTGCACTCTATCCCGATTTGAAAATGAGGCCAGATTTTAAGTAGCCATTGGAGACACCATTCCTTATGTTGATTCTGTTTACATCCTATGTCTTCATTTGGTCTGTTTCTTCTCCCGCGCGTGCTTATGGATATTTTCAATCGTCCAGGTCGTTTCTTCCTCAGGGCATTGAATCGATCACAAATGGACTGTTCTGGTTGTCTTAGAGAGGTGAAACCTTCCCTCTCGCAGTTTTGGATCATCAGAGCTAGAATATCCAAGAGTTTCATCATATCACTGACATGCATACACAAACTAGTCAGGTTTCAAGCCAATTTTTTAAAGCAAATTTACTGAAAAAGCGCAAAATGGGCATGCAACTTATGCCCGTTTCCGACTGTTCTTCTTTTGCGAATATTGAGAGGGGACTCCACCGCTGTAGGTGGTGGTATACACCACAGAGATGTGATCCACCAGTAATATAAATGAAGAAGAAGAACAGGAAGTGACTGCGCCGTGCGATGACGTCGTATGAGTTTTCTTTTGTAATTCTTGATAAACCGTAGCGTTTCTTTGTTGCTTTAACAACCTGGCTCTCGCAAGATGAATTCTCGCAGTATTTGTGAGTTCACAAACTCCGGAGAATATATCTGATACCGCTCCCGTTGATTTCCGCCGATCTGAACCACTGATGGTCCGGACCAATCACAGAGGGATATTGTGTTTGGGGGCGGGACATGCAACTGTGACGAAACCAGGAAGTCAGTGCCGACGCCGGGGCTAACAAACAAACCTAACATGGACGAACGGACGCTGCAATTAATTTTCTTCATGCAGAATTACCGTAATTGCCGGACTATAAGCCGCGACTTTTTTCCCACGCTGCGGCTTATACAATGATGCGGCTTATATATGGATTTTTTTCTGAAGGGCGCCAGGGGCGCTCGAGCAGAAAAAGTAAGAGTGAGACAGGTGGAATATATGTGTTGAGGAAGACGCGTTTTGTGCATGACTAAAATGAGCATGAACAGACCCTCATCATGGAAAATACAAGAAGTTTCAGTCTCAGTGACTTTCACCGGTATGTTATTTTTTTTAAGCGGCCCTGTTAGCGCTGTGTTACTACCGTATTGCTGCTGTGTTTCTGCCGCGTCACAGGCACTGTTTGGAAAGAAAAGCTAAGGTATATTATCAATTAGACCTTTGAAAACTCTTTGTGTGTACCGTCTTTCTTTGTAAATATCTCATGTGTCAATGTGGGAACATGCGGCTTATAGTCAGGTGCGGCTTATGTATGGACAAAATGCTTTTTCCTTTAGAAATGTACTGGGTGCGGCTTATAATCAGGTGCGCCTTATAGTCCAGCAATTACAGTACTCAACGTTTCCTTGTTGAATGTTGAACAGCGAGAGGCGCTTCGTGCATTTCTAGCTGGTAAGATGTTCGTGCTTTTCCCCCATTCGGCAAGAACGAAGACAAAATTTTCACCCATTGGTTAAAACAAACGTGTACAATGCCGCATTGTCCAATCAGCTCGAATTATTGTACAGAATGTCCCGCCTTTCCCGACCAAATTACCGTGGAGAGGTACCAGATGGATATTGCGGAGAACACACTTGAGTGAAGCGCATATCTATCTGGTTGTTGCCAGGTTAATTCTTTCATTATTTCCAAAAATATTTCTGTTTTGTTATCCCCCAAAACATGCCTTACTTTATCGTCTGCCATTGCATTGTGGCTACAAACATACGTTTGACGTAATATCCGGTCAAAACGTGCGACGTGTATCCGGCCTTTTCAGCGGTTACTCGTTTCCATAGCCAAAATTCCGCATTTTACTTTTTTCGATATGCTTCAAAATCCAACCCCTCCAACCGTAAAAACTTTTTGGGGCAAATTTGGGCCCCTTTTTCGATTCAGTGTTATTTTCATATTACTTGAAAATTTGAATTAAAATGGGTGAATAGAAACCCGATGTTCAGGTTGTCCTGTTTTTAGGTGATTTTTGCCAAACATTTTGCCTTTTTCATACGATTATGTTGAAGTTGTGAATTTTACCGATTATTAACTCCCGATCAGTGTCCTTTTCTATCATATGTCACTAAACGATCACATTACCACATAAGTTACGGTTGGTCTGGTCCTCTGAGACCTCACATGACAGTTTCTCAACCAATATCTGACACAACAAAGGTTGGCACGTTTGCATGCTGAGCTCCTATTAGGACATGACTTAGTGTGGTGATCTGCCAGAATCACAAACCGCAGACCACAATTGTAACACAAAAACAACAACTGGGCTTGTCAGCGGAACACTAATAGGCCGAAGTGTTTTTTTTTTTGTTTTGTTTTTTTTTGGGGGGGGGGGGGTGGGGGTGGGGGGGTTGGGATTAGCTGAACAATTCTCATACTATTTTAACATAAGTAACTGAAGCTGAGTACGAACTTCAAGGCACAGCTTCATTTGATACATTTTTGAATATTTTCTCCAAATAACTAGTGTTGTTCCGATACCGTTTTTTGGCTCCCGATACCGATAACCAGCTTTGCAGTATCGTCCGATACCGATACCATACCGATACTTAAGGTTTTTTTTCCTCAACATGAAAAAGCTGTCCTGCCATTGGTTCAGAGCATTCAAGGACCAATAAGATATCTTAGATCGGCATGCAGTGAGCATGTCACATACCAGTGAATGTCGTGCATGAGCAAGACACAAGATGCTGCATCCAAAATCCTATATTAGCGTTGGAATTAATGGTATCGGCATGTTACTTGTGAGTAGTCACCGATACCGATACCACTGTTTTAATGCAGTATCGGCACCTCTGCCGATACCAGTATCGGTATCGGAACAACACTACAAATAACCATAGGCGAAAATCAGTGAAAAGCCTTTTTATCAGTTCATGGGAGGGCAAGTGAGGTGTGGTCCCATATCTTTGACGGTGTTCATATCCGGATTTTGTTTTGTATGTAAAACACTGGTTGGTCCTGGTTGGTCCGGGCTCTCCCTTAGAGATCGGGTGAGAAGCTCGCTCATCCGGGAGGGACTCGGAGTCGAGCCGCTTCTGCTCCGCGTTGAGAGGAGCCAGCTGAGGTGGCTCGGGCACCTGGTTCGGATGCCTCCTGGACGCCTCCCAGGGGAGGTGTTCCGGGCATGTCCCACCGGCGGGAGGCCCCGGGGATGACCCAGGACACGCTGGAGAGACTATGTCTCTCGGCTGGCCTGGGAACGCCTTGGAAGGAGCTGGTTGAAGTGGCTGGGGAAAGAGAAGTCTGGGTTTCCCTCCTAAAGCTGCTGCCCCCGCGACCCGACCTCGGATAAGCGGGCGAAGATGGATGGATGGCTGGAACACTGGTTGGATGTTTTTTGGGTGCGACTACGGCCGAGAGTGTTCATTCGTCCTCGCTATGAAGAGGTTGTTGATCGCCTGCTGCTTGTCCTCGTTAAAACGTTATCGCACCATTTGCTTCCAATGCCACTTTGTGACAGGAAACTGCTGGCTCGACCGGTGCCGAGCAGCATGTTGGGATTAAAACTTGTCGGACGGATCGCAGGGCGGCAGCCCGCGTCGCAGCTTTATGATGCGAGCGCCGTGGCCGCCTGAACGAGTTAATCATCCATTTCGCGGAGCATAATTTGCAGTCGCCTCGCTCCACATTGCTGATGTCGCTCCCTACACTTACAAGTCTTGTGGTATCAGTGTGTAGTATCACGGCAAGTGTCAAAACGAAGTACCAGTATCGCCCTCGTGCATCGCTAGTTACACGACAGTTTGATAAGATTCCGTTTCGTCATAAAATATGAATTATTCTAAAATGGCAGCTATGTCGCGAAATTAATGATGCAGTCTTCTGGGTCTGCTGGACAGTGATATAAATATTTCAGTCTTTCTTCACTACATTTGAACTCTTTTTCGTTTAATTCTCTCTGCCTCCCTCTGTCACAGCCAGACACTGTGAGGCGCTGACTTTGATTAATGGCGAGCCAAGCTCTGTATTAAAAGCCAGGGGCAGCAAGTTGGGCCAGATAAAAGTAGAGCACGGTCGCGATGGACGGGAGGGGGAGAGAGCAGAGCAGGACACAGTCACCAATCATTGTCAGCATCGATGTCCCCGGGTGACAGTGGGGGACACACTTGGAGGGGACGCCGGCGCGCCATTAGGCTGAAACTCAACCTCGTCCAGACGTGTTTTTTTTTTTTTTTCCACATAAGATACAAGGACAATGTCGTTAATTCTGAATCAGTTGAATTTGATGAAAATAAATACTATACTATCAGACACTGAGAGCCACTTCTCTCGGTATAATATGCACTCTACAATACAAATGTGGTCGTATTTCTTGAATGTATTAGAACCTCAAACATTAGCTGACATTATTTAACTATATCATCATGCAGAATCCTCACATATCCAATGTCACTACTTTTCAGGGAATCAAAATACAGCCATCTTGTTGAACAGACACAGAGCCTTTAAAACTTTAACAAACGCAAACAACTGTGGTTACATCATCTTTCGAAACCATTTCAGTGAAACAATAAATAAATAAATAAATAAATAAATAAATAAAAGAACTGATTCAGTGGTTGAGTGGTCATCTACCATCCATGAGGTTGTGGGTTCGATCCTCACCCGTGGTGACTAGGGATGCAACTAGTGTTTTCCGATACCGATACTGGTATCGGCAGAGGTGCCGATACTGCATTAAAACAGTGGTATCGGTATAGGTGACTACTCACCAGTAACATGCCGATACCATTAATTCCAACGCTAATATAGGATTTTGGATGCAGCATTATGTGTCCTCCTGGTGCACGATATTCACTGATACGTGACATGTTCACTGCATGCCGATCTAAGATATCCTATTGGCCCTTGAATGCCCTGAACCAATAGCAGGACAGCTTTTTCATGTTGAGGAAAAAAAACCTTAAGTATCGGTATGGTATCGGTATCGGCCGATACTGCAAAGGTGGGTATCGGTATCGGGGGCCAAAAAATGGTATCGGAACAACACTAGATGCAACGATATCCAAACATCACAATACGATATTATCACATTATGAAGCTCACAATACGATAATTATCACGATATATAAAAAGGTCACAATATTGTAACAATGAGCTCATACTAAAAAAACAAAAAAAACATGCATATAAATCACCGACAATCTCTAATAACACTTACAATTGAGGCATTTGCAGTGCAAGCACACATTGAGTTCCTCCACATCGGTTCACAAGCACATCTGACCATTAACATGGATTTTAAACATAGAAGGGCCAAAACATGCCTTGTGAAAATTAAACTGCACTAAAAAAAAAACTAGCCACCAGACGGTGCTGGAACTGCACAAATGGAAATCAACCTGACTTTTTAACAGATGTGCTTTTAATATCATGACATGACGATGATATATCGTGGCAGTTTTAATATCGTGATATTGCCGTTATCATTGCATCCCTAGTGGTGACTATGTTGAAGTGTCCTTGAGCAAGACACTGAACCCAGATTTGCTCCCAGTGGACCTGGCAGCAGCCGACCACTTGTGTGAGTGTGTGAATGGGTGAATGTGAGGTTTAAAAATTGCAAAGTGTTTTGGGGCACCATATGGTGTAGTTAAAAGTGCGATATAAAAAGCAGTCCATTTACCATGTCAAATTAGTCAGCAACTATTTTAATAATTGAGGAATCCTTTCAGCATATCAACAGTAATTGTTCACTGATTTCTGTCATCCTTGATGAAAGAAGATTGATTATCTTCTGTGTTTAATCAAAATAAGACATTTGCAAACATCTGTTTTTACTTTGGAAAACAATGACCGAACCGGTAACATAATACATCAATCCCCCTTTTTTTTAAAAAATCACTGTACGAATACGAAGTATGAAATAACCACCAATCACTGGTTAATAAACAGTAATCAGGGGGTAAAATGTTTTTTTTAATACACTTTAATGCAAAATTAAAATGCATCCAATTAGTCAATTGATCGATTGAAAAATATTCAATAGTGACAGTACTAATATTTCATCAAATTTATCATTTTAATCTATTTCCACTCGTGTGGGGGAAAAAAACAAAAAACAAACTGATTTTTGCCACAAACTCACAGGAAAATCGTAGCATTGTGATTGGGATGTTACCATAACAATCTAACGCTTTGTATCCCGACTTAGACAGCCAGAGAACATACTTGTATCTTTTTGGTGCTGAAAATAGAACAAACCATTCCGTTCAAGTCCAATAACTTGTCATATGGGCTACATTACAATAGAATCTACCCTGAGAGCCCGAAGTGGGCTATTATTCAAACGCAATTTGTTATTTAAAGAAGGCATCCTTTGAAAACAGTCCCCTGTTCAATTCTTGAGGTTTGGAAAAAAAAAAAAAAAAAAAAAGTTTACCAAGATGTGTGCTATAAACTGATTTCAGATCCACACCCCTTGAATTGTTCTACACGTTAGAACCACAATTCTAAATGTATTTAGCAGGGCGGCACGATGTCGACTGGTTAGCACATCCGCCTCCCAGTTCTGAGGACTCGGGTTCGAGTCCAGGCTCCGGCCTTCCTGGGTGGAGTTTGTATGTTCTCCCCGTGCCCGCGTGGGTCTTCTCCGGGTACTCCGGTCTCCTCCCACATTCCAAAGACATGCATGGCAGGTTAATTGGGTTCTCCGAATTGTTCCTACTGTGTGCTTGTGCATGTGGGTGGTTGTTCGTCTCTGTGTGCCCTGTGATTGGCTGGCAACCAATTCAGGGTGTCCCCTGCCTACTGCCCAGAGTCAGCTGAGATGGGCGCCAGCACCCCCAGCGACCCATGTGAGGAGCAAGCCGTTAAGAAAATGGATGGATGGATGGATGGATGGATGGACACATTAGCACGTAATTGTAAAGTGGAAGGAAAATGATACATCTGTACCCCCATCCCCTTAAAGCCTCCTACATAAAATCGTGCAATTTACACAAGTTCAAGAAGTGTATATATATATATATATATATATATATATATATATATATATATATATATATATATATATATATATATATATATATTAGGGATGGGCGAGTACCGATACCAGGTATCGGTATCGGGCCGATACCAGCCTTTTTTTCAAGTACTCGAGTACTCGTGACGCAGACGAGTACAAGCGAGCGATGGCAGAGGGGGAAGACGTTAAGTGGGTCCTCCTTGCCTGTAAGTGGCGCTAGCTTGCAGCAGTTTTTCACCAAAACTTCACCGGTTTGGAAATACTTCAAAATTGTGAATCTAAAAGAGCATTTTTGTGTCTTATTTTTAGCGTTAAGACTATTGAAGAGTGACTGTGCTGTTTTTTGTTTTTGTTTTGTCAAAATTAAAGGAAATATATTTGTTTAAAATTATCTTTTAGTGATTTTTTTTTTTATTTGTCAAAATGTACGACTGGTATCGGCAGTTGGTATCGGTGAGTACTGAGGGTCTGAGTATCGGTATCGGTCTGAAAAAAAAGTGGTATTGAACATCCCTAATATACATACATATATATGTATATATGTATATGTGTATATATATATATATATATATATATATATATATATATATATATATATATATATATATATATATATATATATATATATAATATGTGTCATTTTCCTTCCATGTTCACGCCATTTGGTGTATCATATGATGTTTATGTTTGTGGTTGTAACTTGACAGGATGTGGAAAAGTTCAAGGGGAAGCCAATCAAGGCTTACTTCTTCGCCTGATTAGCTTTTTTTTTTACTTATTTTTTTTTTTGGTAAGTGATCCAGAAAAATAAGACAAGAAGGGCGCAAAATGCATTCCCCAAAATTGACTTTCTGCTGCAAGAATTTCATGTGGATTGGACCCGTGTTGTGTCAGGAACAGCACGCGCCTGTGGCCAGTAATTGATAATGTGGCCCAGGGAGCCCAACCTCACCCTGCCTACTGGAGCATGAAGCAGCCTGAGAGAACTCAAGTGCTGCAAGGTGACGCTCAGTCTTCACACCCTCCGCCCAGGGCAGGATCGAGGTGAGAGCCAAGGGAGGCAGATGTCACGTAATCCCTCCCTACCAACCGGATAAATCCAACCCAAATATTTGTTTACATTTGCATTTTAACCTCATTATCAAGTAGGGGTGTGCTCAAAAAATCGATACGGCAATATATTGTTGCGGCCACGTATCGATACACAGGCGGCAGAATCGATATTGCTTGTTAACTTTAAATAGGCAGTCAACGTTTGCCTTTGCAGCTTGCATTGTACCTAAAAAATAAAAACCAGCAGCGTCTTTGAAGTTAATTGCCTTCAATTAATACTAAAAATAGCTCACCAGTGATTGGACACTGTGTCTTGCTAAGAAAAATGAAAGCAGAGGAAGAATATCAACATTTATTTACTTACAAACTTAACATGGCACCTTTCTTAATGTACCAATTTTCGTATATTTTGTTTAAAAACGAAATAAGAATGTGTTACATGAAAATATTGCTGTTTTTATTCCCCCAAATATTTCAAATAAGCACATTTTAGAGCTGTAATTTTAATACTTTTGATATTTTTGCTTATATCGGCTCATGCCTATTAATAAAGTTTCCCGGTGTGTCTGTGAAAGCTGCTCCTTGCTCTGCACACATTTTAGACCAGGCATGCCGCTAGGTGGTAAACCAGATGAGCTGCTAACAAAAATATTTTTGTCAGTCAGCATAACAAACATATCCTTTAGGTATACATATGACTGTTATTATAAAATGCTAAAAAATTAATGTAATATATCGAGATACGTATCGCATTGACGATGTGTATCACGATACGTAACGTATCGTGACCCCTGTATCGTGATACGTATCGTATCGTGAGGTTGGCGGCAATACCCAGCTCTATTATCAAGCACTCCAATCTAGAAATATTTACTTCAATTAAAGCCATAGAATAGGCCATGTAATTCTTATAAAACTTGGTTTGAAAGCAGATGCCGCATGAATCACAAGTTTATGTTTTCCTTTTACAGCACTCTTGAGGCCGTAGAATGACTCTGTGTGGGAGAATACGAGATGGGGAAAGATATCGAGCAACTACTCAGGAACTAGATAAAAACGGGACATTAAAGTGAGAGAGGATGCCATTTGCAGCCTTTTGAGTAGAGGACTTATTCAGAAAGATGGCAAGTTGAGGGCAGGTGGAGAAATGACGAGGCCTCGGCAGTGAGCGGGCCAACAGCCACATGAGTGATGGGCGTTAAATGTAGAGCACACGCTCATTTATTTATTTATTTATTTTCATGTCTGCAGATGGGGGTGGAGATTTCTAGTCTTTTTCTGCAAATGCCAACACATTTAACTCAATATGAGCCACTACAGTTTGATTTTAATCAACCGTACTTGTCTGTTTATAATTTGGTTTGCTGATGCGAAGGTTTGTTGCCATCTATTACTCTTTGAATTGCCATTTAGATTTGTGTCAAGTCATATTCACGATATTTGTGACGTAGGTGTCGGGATATTTTTAAATGTTAGGCCTCATTTAAATACATTTATATTATGGGTGTTAAAAAAAATCGATTCGGCGATATATCGCGATACTACATCGCGCGATTCTCGAATCGATTAAAAAAAAAAAAAACGATTTTTTTTTTTTTTTTTTTTTTTTTTTTAAGAGCTCAGAATTGTTCATTCGGTAGTCTTACCGATTCAACGTCTTATCATCATTGCCTTTTTTTTTTTTTTTTTTTTTTTGTGTGTGTGTGAGAATCGATTTTTAAACTTCCATTTTTAATGGAAAAATATTCAACAAAACGTCTGACTTCGGGTTAGGATTCACACCTTGAGCATGGAAGAATGTTATATGAACGGAACATTAAGCCTTAATATTTTATTTTAATGCTGTTCAAACATGAAACAGATTCCAACCTCTATAAGACTGAAATTTCAGATAAATAAATAATACATTTTCATATAAATCTTACACTTTACAAGCTTACTGATTAGTATTTTCTAAATTTGAATGAAAAAAAATCGCACGCTTCTGTAAAATTCTGTGCATATGTACTCATTCAAGAAAGAAAGAAAGAAAGAAAGAAAGAAAGAAAAAGAACGTAAGTACCGGTTCAAATGTGAAAAGGTGAAAAGTACCCATCCCTAGTCATCCCTAAAATGACCCTTACAGAGCTTCCCCGATTTGTTGACATCCTTTCATTGCGTTGGCTAACAATTTTCTGAATTTTTGCTTGCTTTTTACACGAAACATGTTTTACATATGCATAGAGCGTTCTCTGTGATAACAATTGTCACCTTTCACAATAGTTCACGATATATTCAAACCATTGTTTGATGTGATGTGATCGAGGTAACCTGTAATGTGTACATACTTGAAAAGTATTGATACCATACTGTCCATCCATCCATCCATTTTCTTGACCGCTTATTCCTCACGGGGGGTGCTGGAGCCTATCTCAGCTGGCTTTGGGCAGTAGGCGGGGTACACCCTGGACTGGTTGCCAACCAATCGCAGGATACCATACTGATGTCGTTATATACAAATTAAATCATATTGGTCCAAATGTTGATCCCTGGGGAACTCCACATATTGCTTTCATTAATGCTGAATTGACATCATTTAAGTGCACGTAATGTTTTTCTATTTGCAAAGTAGTCAGTTAGCCATAACAAACCCTTTTCCCGCTAATTCCAGTTTTCTTATCAATATATTTTGATCAATCGTATCATATTGTTGAACAAAAACACTGAACATCTCAAAAACTACAACCAATTTGGGAAAAAAAATGTCATTTTCGGATTTAGTGACATCAATACCCGAAAACTGTTAAAGCTTTGTTGTCACCAAAATATTTGTTGACGAGTTTTATCAGGAGTGAATAATATGAATGAATGAATGAACAAACAAACAATGCTTATCTCCAGCCCCCATCCCCCATTAACCCATTCACTGCCATTGATGTGTTTTTCCGTCAATGGCAGTGAATGAGTTAAGTCAATTCCGTTCCCATTGACGTGTATATCCGTCAATGGCAGTAAATGAGATAAGGTCATCTAAAGGGTTTTTAAAATGTTTTCCAAAATGATCTACCAACTGGTTTTCATTCTTAGATAGTTATATGTTTTACTTAAATTTCAGCCATACTGAGCAGCACGCCATTTTCCTTTCGAGAAACAGTGAGATTTTAGACAAATTGCTCCCCATAGGTCTATGAGACAAAGTCACATCTGTCTTATTCACGAGATGTTACGCTTATTTGCAACATTTTCCCCATTAATCTCCTTCACTATTTTGTGAAACATCACATTCTGTGATCTAGAAACGCAACGACAGCGATCCTCTCTTGGTAAGTCTGTGACATTTAAACGTGGCAACCCCGTCCTAAGTCACGTAGTAACACAACAAATAGATGCAAAACAAAACTTGTTATCAGCACCCTGGAAATACATTTTTCCTTCACAAGCAGAGGGTCGAGGTTATTTGAACTCCTGTGAGGATTCTGTCAGCGGTGACGAGGCAGCGCCGGATCTGTAAATGTCACACGTGTGAATGTCTGCCAAGAGATAAAGATGGGGTAATTCATTCAGCAATGGCATATGGCACTTGTTCTGGGTGAAAAAAAGGTCCATAAACTCTCAAGTGTTAGTCTTAACTTCCCCTGGGTTGAAGATGACGAGTCTTTCTGCAAGTACTTTTGGCAGTGTTTTATTGAACTAAACCTGAGCGCCAACAGTCCAAGTCAGACATATTTTCTACTTAAAGTTTTGGAAACAAACACACACGTACACGCACAATATGGATGATTGCCTCCTGTCCAATAACGCAGTCCCCAAGCGAAGGTCGGGGAGTGCATGGATGAAGAAGAGTTGACAGAGTAAAGGACAAGATTTTTGGAATGAAGAGAAAATTGCAGACTACCTGGGGTAATTGAGGCAGGCATCTGAAGTCATGTCGCCGAAGCAGAAAGTACACTTTGTAGCGTGACCAGAAATGCAATGCAACACAGGTGACACCATTATCGATGGGGTAAAGTTAACATCATCCATCCATATGCACATTTCCGGGGCCGGGTAATGGCTGGGCAACAAACGAAGCAGAAAAACCCAGACTTTCCGTCTTCCCAGCCACTTTGTCCAACTCTTCTGGGGGAATCCCAAGACGTTCCCAAGCCAGCTGCAAGACAGTCTTCACGGTGTCCTGGGTCTTCCTTGGGGCAGTTTACCAATGTGTTGTCCCCAGAACACCTCACCCTGAGGCATTCTGAACAAATGCCCGAACCACCTCATGTGGCTCCACTCAGCGGCTGTACTCTTAGTTCCTCGAGGGTGACCGAGCTTCTCATCCTATCTCTAAGAAAGAGTCCGGACACCCTGGAAAGAAAACTCATTTCGACTCAACAGTCGTGTTCTTTGTCTTTGGACTTTGCACCAACCCGCCTGTAGATTCTTCCCTCATTCGTGAACAAGACCCACAAGATACTTGAACTTGTGGCAGGATCTCATTCTTGACGAAGTGGGCACTCCACTCCAGCCTTTTTCGACTCAGGACCATGACCTCACATTTGCAGGTGCCGATTCTCATCCCAAGCACTTCAGACTTCAGCACCTCTGCAGTGAGTTGAAGAAAGCCGCTAGATGTTTTGCAGAAGGAGTATTCAATCAGTACTTCAAGTAAACTAGTGCTAAATATGAAAGGTCACGGAAAGACGTTCTGTGGAAGTCTGTCTGTCCCTCATGGTACAATCGACAATAATGTCATTGTCAAAATAGTTTCCAGAAGAGTATAGAAAAGCAGTACATTTAAGCCTACTGCCACAATGACAAGCCATTGTCATTTAACTCTTTGACCACCAAAAACGTTTAATGACGTTTGGTAAAATCATGATGTATGCCGCCATAAACGTTAAGTGACGTCAACTACATTTTTTTTTTTTTTGTGAATATATCAGTGGTCAGTGCAACGTCCAAGTGCAGCAGAGATCAATGAGTTGTGAAATCAAAAACACCCTCGAACTATGGCCAGCAGATGGCAGCGGTAGCTGCTCGGGCCCTAACTAGAGCTGCGAATTGCAATGAAACATGATGCAATCTGTTGTTTATGTAGCAAAAGAACACAATATTCTGTTTGCTTCGAAAAATGAGTTAAAATGCTCGAAATCCGCTGGCATCGGGGGGTTGTTTTTTTAATAACATGTGTCAGTAAAAGAGTTAAGATACTCCTCAAGATAAAGCCAATGTATCATTTTTTCTGAGAATTTGGTTTCTCTGACCACTGGCCGTCGCCATGCGAGACAACAAAGTGATCAGTTGGCCGCCTTGGTAGTTGGTATGTTCATTTGTGATATTATCGTGAGTTCGTTGTTCCATTTCTATCTCTGCTTTGCGGCTCAAATTAAATGGCTGGCATGCTGCCCTGAATGCGTAATCCAAACTCCTACATCGTGGCTGTGTGATTACTGGACAATTAAAGTCTACTGATTGCATCAGACAGTGTTTGCAAAGAGGTCTACAGTGCTTCCTGTTGATTATGATCATGTTGAGTTAAATTACCTTAAAGAGTCATATATCTTCCAGAGTTGGTTCATTTGGAGAACTCAACAAAAAAGTTCATACAAACTTTAAAGACTGTGTATGTCTGTGTGTTTTTTCTTACAGCTCCGTCCATTGTTCCCATCATGCATCAGATCAGCTCCACTATGAATAGCTTCACTTTGTCGTGGCCGCAACCAGAACAGCCAAATGGTATCATTCTGGACTATGAGCTACGTTACCATGAGAAGGTAAGATACTCGTTTTAACTGATTGAATGCATTTGCTTAGGATGAAAAAATGTGTAAGAGGCCCCACAGGCACTCACCTTCCCAAGTCCTGACATTTCAAGAGCTTTGGTGCCTTTTCATGTTGCAGTCTCTCTGGGTTGTTGACAATCTATCTTGCTGGTTTGCTCGCGACCGGTTCAAGGCGTAGAACTTCCCACCAACCTTCCATGGTGCTTTCTACTCTTTAGTCTTGATCAAAGATGGCAAATCCAGGTCCAGAAAGTAAAAACCCCGTTACAGACTGTTTACATGCAGTCAATATTCGGGTTAAGGTCAGAATTCCAGTTTCTGAAACATTCATGGTAACCCGTTTACAGACTACAGACTACCCGTTTACAGGTGGACAGACTAACTCTCGTTTACATGGTCATTCGTGTTCGATTGGAATATCTCGTTTGGATCGTGACGCAAGGACAACATTAGTGCTTTCAACTTTCTATGGTCAATAAAAGACTATATTTATGTCCTTCACCACACTACCATTAAATAAAATAGTCTGTTTCCTCCTCGATCCAGACTGTGGTCCTTTTGCTGCATCGTCATGTTTCTTTGGGTATTTCCGGTTTGTTACAAGCCAGAAGCACGGACTTGTATACTTGCATAGTAGGCGCAAACAGTGGCGTTTTAGCCGTACAGTCGCAAAATAACGTGAGAATGCCGTGGAGAAATCAATGTATTCAAACGATACTCCTTTGGGTCCTTTGGGGAGTGGGACGACGCTGTGCATACAAGTACAAAGACCAAGATTCCTTGCGAATTAAAATAAGCGATGAAGAAGGAAATTGAGAGCATACGCACAGTGAAAATCAATGCACCGTTCAACCGAGGTCTTCCGAATGTGTTTTTATGAGCAAGAATTCGGCTTGTGAAAGGGGTTTAACCCAGGGGTCTTATTTGGTTTTTTAAAAACCCGAATAAGAGTATATTCGGGTTATTGAGCGTGTTTACATTGCCTGCATGTAAACGTCGTCACTTTTTGGCTTTAGCCGCAGGTTCTTCTACTCAGTTGGCAAGTAAATGAGCTCCCGTGTGGCTGAAGACAAACTAGAGCAGGGTTTTAACTTTCTGGACCTGGATTTGCCTTCTCTGGTTATGATGGGGGGCCTTGTAAGGTATGGCAGACTTGAATCTCCCTTTAACTAAGCTTTTGTTGTCGCTGTTTAGTTATCGTCCGCCCCATGTCTTCTATCTCCATCCTGAATTCCATTTTTACACACAATGAACCCATATTCTTGGCGTCTCCCAGTTTGATAATGTTTTCATTGTGTTTGCTTCTTGGCTCCCCTCGGGGTCCCGCAGCAGATGAAGCAAATGTGTTGACCCGTGCTCTCGGTCGTCACCGCGCAGTGCAGCGACCTGCCCCCCGCTGTGAAAATGCATCGCATCTGAGGGGTGAATCGCATCGATCCGTCTGCTCCCACACAATGCGTCTGCTTTATTAAGTCGCCAGCCCAACCCTACGGAGCCGATGCCGCTCCAGTATTGACCTGTAGCCATTTTCCCAAGGCCTTGGATATAACGATAGCAAGAGATCAGAGGCTCGAGCTCCGTTTTCGGGCCCCTTGTTTGTCCTCCAAAAGCTGATCGATAGGCCGCGCCATGTTGGTCATGCACTTTTGCCGTTTATGGGATTTTGTGCGCCTTCCCTCATCCTTTGCTTACTGAATAATAGATTGAAATCCATACAGTATATAAATTATGTGAATTATTTATTTCTAGCTAATTTTAGTAAAGGTCCATGGATCAATAGCTGTAACTCAAATGTTTTATAGCTTTATTCCCAAGTTATTGCGAAGTCATCTAGTACAAACCTGTTAACGCCGTTCCCCTACCGTCTGCTTTGTTCATGAAACGGATTCCAATCGCAAAGGACTTGCGGAAGCTTATCTTCCAGACAGCTTAGTGTCATGTAAATAACAATTATACAGCCTCCTCTTAGTTCATGAATATCAATGCGAGCTAATCCTATTGATGTTTACGTAGCGCGTCCTCACGCAAATAGATGAGCGCAGCGCAATCGCAAATTAGGGAATCGCTAAGGACAGGATGACTAATTGCGCTGGGATAATTCAGGTAAGCACACTCCACCATATTGAAACCCCGTCCGATGATTTATGGGCAGTCTTGCGTAGAACTGCACTGCCGATACGAGTTGGACGCGTGTTTATTGTGTTCTTGCCGTGTTACAAGCAAGCCAGTTCACGGAGCTCGACAGCGCTTCTGGGAAAGTTCCATGCTGGCGTATATTGACGATGTGGCCTCTTACTGAGCGAAGGCGATGAGAGAGGGAAGACTTTTGTCATGTCTATAAAACACTCCCACGCACACTCCAGCAGCCCCCCCGAGTTAGTATTCTACTGGATAATGCAATCGTAAAATGGATATACCCTAATAAAAAAAAAATCCTTCTACACTATGCTTCTGTTTCAAGCATCTCTCCAATCTGAAAGCCGTTTTTTTTTTTTTTTTTTTTTTGTCCGCGATTGTCCCAGCATGCCTCGCGCAGTCAAGTAATCCTTAACCCTGCCAAAGTCATCTTGCTGCAAATTCCATCTGGCAGGAGGCGTTTGCTTTCAATTTGCATTGCCGACTTCTCTTGCGACCGCATGTCGACACACCTTTATTGTTGTCAATTTGGCTTATTTGGACAACAACCATGTCATTTTCCCACTACCTTGGAGATTGTTTTTTGTTTTTTTTGGGGAATTTGTTGAAAGATTGCGACGGGGTAATGGTGTGGAAGAAGCAAGGCCCCATGTTCTATTTAATTAATTTTATTGAAATGGTGTCTTTCTTTGACTGTGAGATCTCGAAGAAAACAAGTCGGCACTGCAAATGAAATGTGTTTAAAATTAAAGTACTGTATTAAATAGGGACACATTATTAGTAATGAATCCACTTGTCATGACTGGGTCATACCAGGGTTATGTTTGGGTCATGCAAGAGCATGACAGGGTTATGTTTGGGTCTTGCAAGGGTTATGCTTACTGTGACTAGGGTCAAGTAAGGGTTATGTTTACTGTCATGATTAGGGTCATGCAAGGATTATGTTTGGGTCATGACCGTGAAGTCAAGTGACTGTTTTGAACTGATGTAATTGGGATCTAGTTTCAACTGGTAATACGCTATGTAATGTCAGAAGCTATGTGATGTCAGGAATCTTTCATCTCTTTATCTGGCCAAGAGCCAATCAGATAATTCCTTGTCAGTCCTGTTACCCACATGTCTATTCACAACCAATCAGATCGTTTCACTGTCTATATAAACTGTCTGAGAAGTGTGTGTTTTTGTCGGATTATTACCTCTGTTCCTCTGTGCACCCCCACGGCCCAAGTTAGCTTAGCATCTCCTGACTCTTGATACACTCGTTGTTTCTCGTCTAGTCAAATTTGTCCTACGCCTCTCGATGTTATGCGAATAAAGAGTTAAAATATTATTTGTGTCTGCATGTTTGGGATCCAACCCCAGAACATAACACCAATGTAGACACAATCTATTTGACAATGGCTATTTGATTTAATTTTGTTTCACAAGAGTTCAGTTCAATTTCGATTTTTCCTGATTTGATTCACTTCAATCTAATTCGATATTGATTATGAAACATCAATTCTTCTTAGATATCAAGGACATGATAAAAACTCCACAAACATCCTAAATTAAATTTGCAGATATTTGTAGATTAGTAATTTATCCACTGTAGACAGAATGTATTTGACAATTTGTTGATATTTCACATATGAAGCTCATCATACTTAATTTAAAGACGTATTTGACAAAGAAATGATTAGGTCTGAGTATCAATTCTAATTTCCTCAATCGATTCAATTTCGATTCACAAGAGTTCAGTTCGATTTTCATTTTTTCCTGATTCGATTCACTTCAATCCGATATTGATTAATTACGGAACATCAATTATTCTTAAATATCAAGAACGTAATAATAACTCCAGAAACATTAAATCCTAAATGAAATTTGTAGATTAGTAATCAATGTGTTAATATTTCACATCCTAAGCTCATCATAATTAATTTAAAGAAAATGATCATAGTGGACATAGTGTGAAAAAAACAATACCCTCCATGTACAATTGAACTCTACGACATTCAAATGGTATCCATTTTGACTGTAAGATCGCTTGGAAAAAAAGCAGGCATTGCAAATACTTTGCATGCAAAATGAAAGTAAAAATACGCCTGAAGGCCACGTCACCTCCTCAAACCACCTGATGCAAGTTTAAAGCAAGTGGATGCTCAAATTAAAGGTTCGAGAGGCAAAAAAAAAAAAGTGGAATATTGTGCTTGTTCCTCCGTCATCCCAACAGCCATACTCTGATTTTGCTGAAAATTTGGGGAGGGTGGAAATAACACAGCATAGCAGAGGTCAGGCCCTCTATTAAAGCTGCAGCTGAACAGCAACTAGGGTGTGGGGGAGAGAGAGAGAGAGAGAGAGAAAATGTATGCTTTAAATTTGTTCATTCTTGATTACAGCAGCTTGATGTGACATTAAATAGCATCCCCCCCCCCCCCCCCCCCCACCTTATTTGGTATCAAGTTGTATGGACCTCCACAGCTCTGAAATTAATTTTAGCTTTTCATACAATTATCATTTCAAACGCACCAAACTAGCTTGCAGCGCTATAGAAGATGTCTCACTGACAACTTTTTAGTTTTTAGCTTGTTAGTTTCAGTATTAGTATTAGTATTTTAAGAAATGTGTATTACTTGTGCGCAGTATTTAAAAAACACCATGGGAGCAACGTCATCTTTTGGTGCTTTTCTATTGGCTGCTGCTAGATGACGTCACTTCTGTGAGACATACTTTCAAACTTCGTTATTCCAGTTTATATCAAAATAAATCTACTTTACATTACTTTACATTATTATCAACTCATTTATTGTGCAATAATCTAATTGTAACATGTATTTGTTACATGTTTTGATGCATTTTTATGCTTTATATGTCTGAATTTTGGGAGGCTTGGAACGGATTAGGGCATTTACATGGAAAATGCGTCTCTACTTAAGAACTTTCTTCCAGAACCAATTAATTTCGTAAGTAGAGGTACCACTGTACTTGGTATCTAATTCAATCTATCCCATAATATATTTCCTTGACCATTTTTGTTAACCAAGCCTAAGAAAAAATAAATAAATAAATAAATCATCTCAATCGTACAGTATACTTTCACCCCCCTCCCCATGTGTGAGTGTGTCGGTCTGTCCGCGCGTGTGAGCCTGTGAGGAGGACACATGGTACCCCACCATGCGCGTCTTTGCGCCAAGTGGCCATGCTGTCCATTTTGCGTGCTTGGCATTTTGGTAAAGCGCACACGCGCGCGCACGCACACACACTCCAAGTTAATTACAATGCCGTTCCAGGTTTGTGGACAATCGTTTCTTGCTTAAAAAAAAATAAAAAATAAATGCAAATAGCGGACAGGAGGAAGTGACTTCTTTGTTGCGCTCACATTTGGCTCGTAGAAAATCACCAAGTTAAAAAGTGTTGTAGCCAAGAAAAGTGCAACTATTGGATCGTCTCTGCCAAAAGATGACAATGGAGGCACAATAAGTCCAATGGATTCTCTCCAAATTTGACCACTGTTGATCCTTTTATGTGCTTCCAAGATGCCAGGTAGTAGATAATTACTTGTTCAACACTAGCTCACGCCTTTAGGCAGCCATTTTTATTTTTTATTTTGGCAGTTTGTCTAAAATATTTTTGGTAGGAGCACACAATTTTGTGCAATGTCGTGACTGCACGTTAGGCGTCGGGCTGCTCGATTTTGAAGAAAATATTCATCACAATTAATTTGGTAATAATTGAAATTACGATTAGGACATGTTTTGTTTGTTTTTTTTGGGGGGGGACAAAACAAGCAAAAATGTTTAAACATAAAAAATAATATTAAAATAAATTTATTTGAAACACTATAATTATGTAAGTTCCTCTTGGACCAAACAAGATTTATTAAATGTGTCATTTTAAAATTAAAAAAAGGTGCATATATATATATATATATATATATATATATGTATGTGTGTGTGTGTGTGTGTAAATTTAAGCAACTCAAAATTAGTATTAATTAGTGTTTATTTCTTCAACAAAAACTAAACAAAAATATTTTCGTCAATGCACATTTTTCACTGCGCTAAAACTAGACTAGACTAAAACCTTCATTAATAAACAATCATTTGGACCAAGTCACAATGCATTTTCGTCGACTAATGAAGATGAGGCGAAAATGTGCTTCACTTAATAAAAACTGGACTAAAATCTATGAACATTTTAGTTCATGAACAAAAATGAGATGAAAATTTGTTTTAAAAAAAAATGCTCGATTTATAGTCAACTAAAAATAGACTAAATAAAAATGGCATGGGGTGGACTAACTATGATTAAAAACTAGCAAGTGTGATTGAAACTGAGGTGAAATTTAAAAATGCTGGATAAAATTAACACGTGTTAATAATATTTTATTTTTATTTTATTTTTTTACGATTATAAAGATTTTGTAATTGTTATAATGTTATAATTGAAATTGTAATGGAATTTTGATAAAATTTTATTTAGTCTATTTTTGGTTGACCATAAATCGAGTATTTTAGTCTTTATTTTTGTCCAAGAAAATTGTATTCGTCGAGTTTTGGTCAACAAAAACTGTCAACGTTTTAGTCTAATTTTAGTCAGGACAATCATTATACCCGTGTAACGTATTTTTTTGTCAGCAGATATGTTGAACATTTCGGATCTAAAACTATTTCACATACTATTTTCTCTAATATTTTGGATTAAAAAAACAACTGCACACACAATTAAAGTACATGCATTTATTTATTTCTTGATTCACTCGCCTACTTCTTAGTAAATTTACTGATGTAAAATTTATTTACTTGTAAAAAAAAAAAAAAAAAAAAAAAAATTGTAGTCGAGTTGAGCCCTATGTTAGGGTGTGGTCCTTCCAATTCTTATTGGTCAGCATCAGTAAGGCCCGCCTCATGGATGCAACTTCTTGGCTATCACCCGTTACCTTCTGCCGAATACCACCTTCTTTTTTTTTTTTTTTCTTTTACGCATGTGTGTGTGCGTTTGTGTGTAATCCCCATTTGACTGGCAGCATGAAAGAGCCCTTCCAAGCTGGTCCGCCCACAAGGGATGCTCCCCCATTGGATGTTTGCCATCTGCCGGGTCACCTGCCTTCCTCCCAAAACTCAACAGATGGAGCCGTTCGCGCTTCAGAGAGCTGCGGAGTTTGGGAGCGAGCTAATCACGACCTCACCGAGTGGTCTATTTGCACTCAGCCGTGGCCCAAGGACCTCTCCGCTCACGGGGGATGTTGTCCGCTTTGCGAGTTGGTGTGCTTTTTTGCAGGTCCTCAGCTGCTTGAAACCCAAAGATTATACATTATGTATCCGGCTCAATGGCGGGCTAACACATGATGGACAAAAACTCGAAAACAGGGGTGTCAAACATAAGGTCCGCGGGCCGGATCAGGCCCGCAAAGGGGTTTAATCCGGCCCGTGAGATGAATTTGTAAAGTAAAAAAAAGAAATAAAAAAAATTGTAATGTCGAACGGATTACCGTATTTTCCACACTATAAGGCGCACCTTCAATGAATGACATTTTAAAACTTTTTCCATATATAATGCGCTACAGTAGAGGCTAGGGTTACATTATGCATCCATTAGATGGTGCTGCGCTAAAGGGAATGTGTCGTGCGGTCGCAAGTGCTGCCAAGTCAACGACAGGGGCAGAAGACGAGGATATACGAGGCATGTACCTCTCCTACTTAAATTTTACAAGAAATTATCGTAACCATTGTGGGGGCTTTCGCCTCGACAAAACTGAAACATACAGCTAACGTTTGGTTAGCTAGCAGTTAGCATTCACGCATGTAGCATGTAAACACGGACTTTTTGGAAGTCCGTGCGTGTAAAAAGAATCCCACAAATAATGAATAACTTAAGTCATTTCAATCACAACTAAGTCTAGCCCATATCATTGTCCAGGCTGAAACTGATAGTTAAATCTTACCTGATATGAAGTAGGAGTGTGACGATATATCGACATCGTGATAAATTGTGATACGCTGTCTCCCGATGGATTATCGATACGCCTGCGCAAGTATTGCGATATTTGTAGTTAATATTCAGCCACTATAACAGCTCCATTGTTCCTGACTTATCAAGCAATTACTTGGCGGGCCACTAGGGGGAGCACCTCATAAGAGTGGCAGGGAAATGGATGGAAGTCTTCAGGCAAAGAAGACTCATGAGCTTAGTTTATATATATATATATATGTATGTTTATATTTATATATTATATTTATATATTTTATTATTATTATTATTATTATTATTATTATTATACTATGATTAGTTTTAAATTTTTTATTATCTATTTATTGATTATTTCTTTTTATTATTTATTGATTTATTTATTTTTACAATTTATTTGAATATTGTTTATTTTATTTTTTTTTATTATTATTTTTATTCTTATTTTTTTATGATTACTTTTATCGTAGATTATCGTGGATTTTAAGACCTGAGCAATATATCGATAATCGCGGTATCGTCATATCATGAGATAATCGTTATCGTGAGCCTTATATCGCATATCGTATCGTATCGTGAGGTACCCACAGGTCCCCCCCCCCCCCTAATATGAAGTGTGCGTTGCAAACACGAGCATTGTTGAACACAGCCGTCTGCGATTACTCTTGACTGGCAGAGGCTGGGATGCGATAGAATTTCAAGTTTTTGTTTGTCCAGAGTTCTGGCAACCAAAAACACAACAAGACGACATTTTCTACAGACAACCAGCGTTGTTTACTTCTAGCTGCACTTCGTTGCCTCCGGCGGTTGTTTTTGCCTCCAGTAAACACCGTGACGTCATCGTGACGTAGGCCATGAAAGGGTCTATAAGACACAGTCCAGTTTAGAAGATTATGAAACCGAATTTTCACAGCTTTTTAGACACATCCAAGCGACCCCCCCCTGTAGATCCTTTGAACAGTATGTCTTCATCAAGCATTCAGCAGCCTCGGGTGCAATGTGGTGCGCTCTTACTTTCGGGCTGTCATCTTCACTTTTTGAAGTGGGATGGTGACAGCCTAAAGTAATTACTGATGGCCCACAGCATATTAGCACCTAACCCAAGACAAACTACTGACATGCACCACCTCTAGTGCAAATTACGCATACTGTTACAACATGCAGTAAGCAGTCGTTCACTTAAAAAATATTATTTTAGATGAGATGGACAACAATAAATTTTATTGATTGATTCGGATGTCAAATGAGTCATAAGTATTATTATGTTTTCCACTCTGGAGCCCGGTTTCAAAAGTGATCGGTTTCAAGCTCCGAAACCGAGCCGCTTGTGTGGACGAACTGCCCAAACGGTAAGAAACTTGTGTGGTTACACTCAAAAGGGCTTTCGTGTGAACGGGGCCAAAGTATAGCAAAGAGGACGGAGACTGTGGATGGGCACGTGAGGATAATGGGAAACAGGTGGACACAGTCAGGAATCTGTGTTGACACTTACGCCACATGAGGAAGGGCATAAGTGACATGAAACAAAAGCAGAGTCAGGATCTTCAAAATAAAACAGGAAATGACTAGACAATAAAACCTGACAACCTCATCGCGGTGTGACAGAATGTTGACGTTGGAATGGTTTTAATCGGTCACGATACATCGTAACCGGAGGTGAATATGTAACTCAGGGGTGCCCAAACGTTTTCCTCTGAGGGCCACATACAGAAAAATAGAAAGCTCCAAGGGCCACTTTGATTTATTTATTTTTTTAAGTTATTTATTAACACATTCATTGCCAGACCAGCAAAAAAATGCATCATTTGACGTCTTTTTCCGTCAATGTCAGTGAATGAGTTGAACATGGTAAAAATCAATAAAGCAATTATAAATGGTTGATATAGTATACAGTTACTTGTTGATAACTGCTAATAGTCACAAGGCAAATAGTGACCCCTGTGTGCCACTATAATAGATACGACTCTCCACTGAGCAGCAGCTGAATCCCAATTTGACGTTCTGAACCACAAGAACAATCAGTCGTCAACTGACCACCCTTAAGAACCGTTAATTTAATGTGATGTTTTCACAAATTGGACCTCAACACTAAGCAACAAGTGGATGAAACTATTTTTATTTCTGAAGCTGAATTATTAAATGTGTGTCTTTGCATAGCTAGAAATGTTTAATCCACCCTCTTTTTTTATTTTTTATTTTTTTATTTTTTTTTATTTATTTATTTTTTTTTAAACAGCATTGAAAAATTCTTTTTCGTATTTGCCGCGCGCCGCAAAAAAATGGGATGGCGGGCCGCAAATGGCCCCCGGGCCGTAGTTTGGACAGTGCTGATGGAACTATTTGGAATTTGGGGCTTGAATGATCTGCACATGTTGAGGTAGGAGTAAAAAATGTAGAACAAGGCCAACCAAACTACGGCCCGGGGGCCATTTGCGGCCCGCCGTCCATTTTTTAGTGGCCCGCGACATATGCTAAAAATGGCATTTGACTCAGTTCAAATAAAATAAAAACAAAAATGTTTGGTGATGGTCAAAGTCAGAATATATCTGTGTTGAAAAACACATGCGCTATTCAAGGTTATTTTAGTTAACTAAAACTACCGAAATAACTAAAGCTAAAATTCAAAAAACAATTTCGTTAACAAAATAAAATAAAAACGAAAATGCTTTTTAAGAAACTAAAACAACGGTAACTGAAATTACATTTTATGTTTACAAAACTAACTAAAACTATAATCATAACAAAAATGTACTTCGTTTTAGTCTTTGTATTTACTTGTAAAAACAAACAAACAAACAAACAAACAAACGTATACAGCAATGCCTGTTCTTAAAGCGCTTTATAAATAAAGTTGAGAAAAAAAATAAAAATAAAAATAAAAAATAAATTTGAGTTGAGTTGAGTTTGGTGTGATTTTTTTTTTAGGAGATTTATTTTGATATCAACCGGAATAATAACGTTTGAAATTATGTCACACAGAAGTGACGTCATCTAGCAGCAGCCAATAGAAAACCACCTTCAGATGACATCACTCATGGTGTTTTTTTAAATATTGCGCACAAGTAATACACATTTTAAAAAACAAAACAAAAAAAACTAATGCTAATACTGAAACTAACTAAAACTAAGCATTTATTAAAGAAATAAAACTAATAAAAATTAACAGAACCACCCTGAAAACTAATAAAAACTAACTAAAATGGAAAATTTCCAAAACTATAACAACCCTACTGCCATATTACAAATAAATTGGTTTATATACTGTAGTATTTTTCTAAATATGCAAAAGCACAAATAAATTATTTGTACAATTTTTAGGACTAAACACAATTTCTCTTCATAACATTATGTGGCCCTTGCGTCCTTCTGACTTTCTGATTGTGGCCCTCAAATGAAACCCCTGATGGAGAATATGTCCTAATATGGGAATTTCTGGGGGAATTGTGTTTTTTTTTTTTTTTTTTTCTCCATGATTTTTGTTTGCTGTAAATCCCCTTGATTGCAAGCTATATGTTAGCCAGTAGGGTTCCTTGGCTGATGAAGCAGAGCATTGTATTCAAAACTGTGGGCATAAATGCTTCCCACTCCACTTGGGTAAACAATGCAGGAGCATATTGCGGCAATTAAAGTGTCTTCTAAAGCACATCTGAAGAGACAAATGAGCAAAGCTGCTCTGTAAAAGTGTTAATGCTGTGACACTATACCATTTGTTTGTGTTACTATAGGAATGCAGAAAGCACTTTTTTTTTTTTTTAAGTTCTATAGCAGGGATGTCCAAACTTTTTCATTTGAGGGCCACATACAGAAAATCAGAAGGATGCAAGGGCCATATAATGTTACGAAGAGAAATTGTGTTTAGTCCTAAAATTTGTTCAAATAATTTATTTGTGCTTTTGCATATTTAGAAAAATGCTACAGTATATAAACCAATTTATTTGTAATATGGCAGTAGGGTTATTGTAGTTTTGAAATTTTTCATTTTAGTTTTCAGGATGGTTCTGTTAGTTTTTACTAGTTTAGTTATTTAAAAAATGCTTGGTTTTAGTTTAGTTTGTTAGTTTCAGTATTAGTTTTTTTTTTTTTTTTTTTTTTTTTAATGTGTATTACTTGTGCGCAATATTTAAAAAACACCATGGGAGCGACGTCATCTGAAGGTGCTTTTCTATTGGCTGCTGCTAGATGACGTCACTTCTGTGTGACACACTTTCAAACGTCATTATTCCGGTTGATATCAAGATAAATCTACTATAAATCATAATAATAAGAATAATTTATATCAAAATAAATCTATTAAAAAATCACATTTAAAACACATTAAATTAATTACCAAAGACTAAAACGAAGGACATGTTTGCTATAATTATAATTAGTTTTAGTTAGTTTTTGTCATTTTAAAAAGCATTTTCGTTTTTATTTTATTTCGGTAACAATATTGTTTTTTTCTTTTTTTTTTGATTGTAGTTTTATTTTTTTCATTAATTTTAGTTAACTAAAATAACCTTTAATGGCACCAGTTTTTCGATCCCCTCCCTTCTTACTTTGACCATCTCCAAACATTTTTGTTTTTATTTTATTTGAACTGAGTCAAATGTATTTTTAACATATGTCGCGGGCCACTAAAAAATGGACGGCGGGCCGCAAATGGCCCCCGGGCCGTAGTTTGGACACATGTGTCTTTAGGAACAACTTGCACTTTCCTGTAAAAACTTTTTATACTGTTTTGGAATTTGATTTTTTTTTTATTTTGTTTTTGTCCTGCTTCCAGGACCACGCGGAGATTAACTCCACCATCCTGCGGAGCCAGACAAACACGGCGCGCGTGGAGGGCCTGCGCTCGGGCACCGTGTACGTGGTGCAGGTGCGGGCGCGGACCGTGGCTGGTTTTGGCAAGTACAGCAGCAAGATGTGCTTCCAGACCCTCACAGATGGTAAGGACCCGCAAGCCGGCTTTCCCACTCACACACACACTTGACGTCTCACATCCTGTTTGTTATTGCAGTATTAGTAGTTGGGGAGATTGATGTGGAGCGTTCAATTGCACTTGTGTTTCCACGGCAAAATTAATTCCTTTCAAGAGTGTGTGTTTACGCGCGTGCGTGTCTGCGTGTGTGTGTGTTATGTAGGAAGCAGGATGTCTTTTTGTTTGTGCAGCTAACTGTGCTTGATCCACAATGCTAAGCTAATTGGTTTTTCACCCAACCGTTCCAGCGTTGGAGTACAGTGATTAGTAGTTGATGGGATTTTTTTTTTTTTGGTGGGGGGGCGGCCATAAGAGGGGGTTTAAGAGAGAAATGGAGGGAGGGAAGGTTCTAAAGAAGATCTACAGGAACCTGTGACACTTGTTATGAAATGAGTAATGGAAGTGTATTGATCCACGAGAAAAAGACAACATCCGTCGCCAAGGCATCAAGATGAACTCATGAAAAACTCTAAATCTGGTTTACAGTGTATCATAACAGTACTACGTAACTATGCGGAACCTTTACACCCCAAAATAAGTGCATTGATTTTCTGGCTATGCCATGACACCATTGCCTCATTGCTGAACAAAATGAACCAAAAAAAAAAAAAAAAAAAAAAAAAAAACAATATTTGACGACTATAACAACAGTTATAGTAACAGTAACACATTTCAACATAAAAAAAAGGATAATGACGTTCGGACCCCTCCAAACCCCCCCACCGATTCATCCCTCCCGGGGGGAGGTGTCAATGCTGATTTTCCTCTGTGTTGCCATGGTTACACAAATACTAAAAGACAAACTATGTACAACAGCCTGTAATTCACATCTTTACTACTGTAAGCATTCAGGGAACAAAAAATAAAAAAATAAAAAAATAGTCTTTTTTTTTTTTTTTTTTTAATACATTATAACGTTCTTTAACTCAGTTTATTAAATACTTTGTCCTTCCCTCCCAAAAATGTGTTTACACGTTTTGTTTTGTTTTTGTTTTGTTTTTTATGCAAGAGCATACAGAAGGCTTTGATGGAGCTTCTGACATGAAGAGGTGGCTTAAAGCAATAGTAGTTACTGTAAAAAACGGCCAGAAGGTGGCAGCAGAGTATAAGAGATCAGCCAGCTCCATGTTACAACAAGTTCTTTTTGTCAATGTTTTCACCTGGAATGTGAAAATTGACAAAACTTAGTATTCTAATGCTAAATGCTGCAAAACGGAAACAGATGTATACTTTTTTTTTTCCTGATGAAAGAAGAGACCCTAATCTTTCCCTAATGGTTTTTTTTTTTTTTTTTTTTTACTATTACATATAGCAAGAGAACACAATATTCTGTGCGCCTTGCAAAACGAGTCAAAATCCAGTAAAAGTCGGGCCCAAAGTGGGACGCTTCAGTGAAAATGGCTGGGAGTGAATGAGTTAACTAATCGTCCAATTAATCTGTTATCGGAATTTTATTCTGCCAAATAACTGAATTGGCAGCAACTTAACTCATTCACTGCCAATGACGACTATAGACGTCAAAAATCCAAGCAAACAGCCAGTGCAAATTTTGACAAGAAATTTGAATTTTGTTTTAGTTATTCATTGTTTTCATTCATAGTTATTAATCCTCATTGTTATTAATAACAACGATGGAAACAATTTCATTTCTAAGTGCTACCATCGTGCATAGTGATTGGTCTTGGTCTTACTGAGACCACAAACTGGGTCTCGACCTCCAGAAGTCAATTGCTAAAGTTGGATTAAAACTCAAATACAATTAGGTGACTAAGTTATGACTAAGGCTTTAATTAAATTTAGTCAGAAGACTATAACTAAAACTAAATTTTATTTTTATTTTTTTTTTTTATTAAAATTTTAATTTAAAATTTTCTCTCTTTTCTTTTTTTTTTTTTTTTCAAAATTAACACTGGCCGTTTGCTTGGATTTTTGACGTCTATAGTTGTCATTGGCAGTGAATGAGTTAAAAAAAAATTGGTCGGCCCCAAAATATTATTGTTAATGCTTATTAATTAATTCATCAACCACCTCTGCAACGACACAGCCATGATTTCCATAAACTTTGTGACGTTGTTGTCGTTTTAAGATAATAATAATTAGGGATGGGCGAGTACCGATATCAGGTATCGGTATGGGGCCGATACCAGCCTTTTTTCAAGTACTCGAGTACTCGTGACGCAGACGAGTACAAGCGAGCGATGGCAGAGGGGGAAGACGTTAAGTGAGTCCTCCTTGCCTGTAAGTGGCGCTAGCTTGCAGCAGTTTTTCACCAAAACTTCACCGGTTTGGAAGTACTTCAAAATTGTGAATCTTAAACTAAAAGAGCATTTTTGTGTTTTATTTTGAGCGTTAAGACTATTGAAGACTGACTGTGCTGTTTTTTTTTTTTTTGTCAAAGTTAAAGGAAATATATTTGTTTAAAAATATCTTTTGGTGATTTTCTTTTATTTGTCAAAATGTACTACTGGTATCAGCAGTTGGTATCGGTAGAGGTGAGTACTGAGGGTCTGAGTATCGGTATTGGTCTGAAAAAAAAGTGGTATCGAACATCCCTAATAATAATAGTAATAGTAGTGTTGTTCCGATACCGTTTTTTTGGCCTCCGATACCGATAGCCAGCTTTGCAGTATCGACCGATACCGATACCATACCGATATTTAATTGTTTTTTTTCCTCAACATGAAAAAGCTGTCCTCCTATTGGTTCAGAGCATTCAAGGGCCAATAGGATATCTTAGATCGGCATGCAGTGAACATGTCACATATCAGTGAATGTCGTGCACGAGCAAGACACTGTTTAATGCAGTATCGGCACCTCTGCCGATACTAGTATCGGTATCGGAAGAACACTAAGTAATAGTAATAAATTGTATTTGTAATGTAATTAGTGATGCCTCATTCAGTTATGGCAAGCTCGTGTCAGCCTTGCTTCACTGATGAATAACAAGTCAAGATCATCGGTTATAGTGATCTGATGTCATTCATCAACCGTGATTCGTTGCTCGAGGGTCTTCTGTATTTGAAATAAGCAAGATACCTTGATGGATGACACACCAGCCATGGTTGTTGTCTCCAACTACAATCAAAGCTTATTTTTTATTTTGGTGATTTATTGTATTGACGGTCAACCACTGGTGGAAATTTGATGACGGTGAAGGAAGAAGTTATTGGAATGGCATTGAAATGTTGACCTTTACGGCTTAAACAGATGCTGCGGCACATTCATGCCCCCTGTCAGTGTTTACAAATATTCCCGCAAAACAAAGGCACACACTTCATGCTCGCTGTTTTTCAATTATTGGCTCGCCGCCACTGCGCGATATTTGTCAGCGGCAGCTAAGTGAGCCGCTGATGCTCGTACCCGGAGGCTGCACCTGCTTGTTTTGCCTCTATAGCACCCCACACCACCCAACACACACAGACACATGTCCACCTGTACAGTACATGTCCTCTGAAATACATCTTGTCATCTTTTCAGCACATTAATGCTAATCAGATCAAAGCAAACTTCATTTATCTAGCACTTTTCATACGTAAAAATGTAAGGGGGGTAAGACGTGGGGCACAGAGAAACCATGTGAGGAACATCAAGGGCTCCTCAAAGTTGGAAACTGTCCATTGTAATTAATGGGCATTAATGGTAATAAGCTAAAAATTGAAAATGAACTCTTAATAGGGAGCTTAGCATTAGGGTTCTGGGAATTTTCAGTTTGAAACTTGCCATGCATTTTAACGGGAATTTGTGGTAACAAAAAAACAACAACAGGAAATTACTGCACTAAAATTTTTAATTTCCATTTCATTCATTCCATCCATCCATCCATTTTCTTGACCGCTTATTCCTCACAAGGGTCGCGGGGAGTGCTGGCGCCTATCTCAGCTGGCTCTGGGCAGTAGGCGGGGGACACCCTGGACTGGTTGCCAGCCAATCGCAGGGCACACAGAGACGAACAACCATCCACATGCACAAGCACACCTAGGAACAATTCGGAGAACCCAATTAACCTGCCATGCATGTCTTTGGAATGTGGGAGGAGACCGGAGTACCCGGAAAAGACCCACGCGGGCACAGGGAGAACATGCAAACTCCACCCAGGAAGGCCAGAGCCTGGACTCGAACCCGAGTCCTCAGAACTGGGAGGCGGGCGTGCTAACCAGTCGTCCACCGTGCCGCATATATATATATATATATATATATATATATATATATATATATATATTTATATATATATATATATATATATATTTGTTTTTGTTTTCCAATGAAGCAAGCGATTGTTAACTAAAATATTTCACGGTAGACAAAGTTCTGCTGACAAATTTGCTAAAATTTCACGCTATAGTATTTAGTGATATGATTTCTCATGTAAATCAATAAAAAATGTCCCACCCCATTTCAACGCTAAATAAAATGTCCTTGTAAACACCATTATTTATTTACCATTATTTTAATATATATAGTTAGTATTTGTTGTCATTTTTCAGTGAGTATGTTTATTTTATTTTAAAAAAAAATTCAGACTTTCAATATTTAGTTGTTTTTAGTTGTACAGGTATTTATCTATTTATTTATTTATTTATTTTTATATTTAAAAAAAAACAAAAAAATGTTGTAATATCTATTGTGCAATTCAGTCAACTACAATCCCCATACCGATACTTAAGGTTTTTTCACTCAACATATATATATATATATATATATATATATATATATATATATATATATATATATATATATATATATATATATATATATATATATATATATATATATATATTTAGTGATATTTCTCATGTAAATCAATCAAAAATGTCCCACCCCATTTCAACGCTAAATAAAATGTCCTTGTAAACACCATTATTTATTTACCATTATTTTAATATATATAGTTAGTATTTGTTGTCATTTTTCAGTGAGTATGTTTATTTTATTTAAAAAAAAAAATTCAGACTTTCAATATTTAGTTGTTTTTAGTTGTACAGGTATTTATCTATTTATTTATTTATTTATTTTTATATTTAAAAAAACAAACAAAAAAATGTTGTAATATCTATTGTGCAATTCAGTCAACTACAATCCCCATACCGATACTTAAGGTTTTTTCACTCAACATATATATATATATATATATATATATATATATATATATATTTAGTGATATTTCTCATGTAAATCAATCAAAAATGTCCCACCCCATTTCAACGCTAAATAAAATGTCCTTGTAAACACACAGCCAGCAGTTTGATTGACAAGTTGTTGTGCTGAAAAACAGATTATTGCCGCGCTGCTGAGGTGACTTGATGTCTACCTGAAACGCTAACCGATTGCAAGTGGCGCCTGCTTACAACTGAACAGGTCACAGCGTGATTTTCCGCTGTCAGGGTGCATCAGCACGCCGGCAAAGAGGCGATCCGTCTTGACCCCCGTCACCCGATGTACATCAAAAAGCGAACGGCCGCTCGCGTGCCGGAGTGGCGACGACGACGACACCCTTCACACACTTTCAAGATAAATAGGCCAGCTGAAAGAGTGTCCACACAGTGTCCTCAAGAATCCCGTTCAGCCTATGATTTATTTATTTAGTCTTATTTTTATTCCTTTTTTTTTTTTTTTTTTTTTTTTTTTTTTATTCTTTTGGGCGGCCTGGGAAATGGGTACATATAGATATGACCAAGAGACAGACGTTTATTAACAAAAAAACAAAATTGAAAAAAAACATTTCCGTTAACAAAATGAAATAAGTGTTTTTAAAACAAAACCCAATTGAAACTGCATATCACGTTTTTAAAACTAACTGAAACTCACTATATTTATAGCAAAAATGTTCCCTTTTTTCTAGTGTTGTTCCGATACAGTTTTTTGGATACCGATACCGATACCCAGCTTTGGAGTATCGGCCGATACCGATACCATACCGATACTTAAGGTTTTTTCACTCAACTTGAAAAAGCTGTCCTGCCATTGGTTGAGAGCATTCAAGGGCCAATAGGATATCTTAGATCGGCATGCAGTGAACATGTCACATATCAGTGAATGTCGTGCACCAGCAAGACACAAGATGCTGCATCCAAAATCCTATATTAGCGTTGGAATTAATGGTATCGGCATGTTACTTGTGAGTACTCACCGATACCGGTGCCACTGTTTTAATGCAGTATCGGTATCGGAACAACATTACTTTTTTCATCTTTGTCAGTTTTTTACATGAGCTTTCAGGGTTATTTTTTTTTGTAATACTGTACGTCCACACAGAAGAAGCAAGGCTGGGCAGTCATTTGGGGATTGTAGTTTACTGAATTGCACAATAGATATTGCAACATTTTTTTTTTTAAATATAAAAATAAATAAAAAAATAAATAAATACATACATACATAAATACCTGTATAACTAAAAACAACTAAATACAGAAAGTCTGAATTTTTTTTTTTGAAAAAAAATAAAATAAAATGAACATACTCACTGAAAAATTAAAACAAATACTAACTATATATATTAAAATAAATAAATAAATACATCCATAAATAACATTTAACAATAAGGAAAAAATAAAGCTAACTATATTAACATTTTTGAAAAAAATAAAATTAACAAATCGGCTGAAAAAAATAATTAAAATTAACTTCTTGTTGTTTGTTTGTTTTGTTTTTTTTAAGTCAAAACAGAACAAAAACTAAGTATCATGAAAATTCTAAAATTCTTATAACCTTCGTTCAGGGACCCGTGACAGGGGCAATTTTTTTTTTTTTTCCCCCAAGGACCCCCAAACAATCTTAACAGTTCTCTCTTGACTGATGCATTTGAAAGTGATCCCTCTGATTCTTTCAAACTCCTCTGCTTGCCATGTCAGACGTGACTCCAAAATATGTCTGGGAAAGCCTACCAGAGCATCTGAACTTTGAGGTTAATCAGAAGCACTTTAGATGGCAGCGGGTTTTGATTGGTTAATTCTGAACACAGCCACATTCTGAGAAATGTTCACTTCCCGTCTCGAAAATATATTTTTAAATTAGTTGTAAAGGTTGCGGGGTTGATGGTGAAAAAGGTTGTGGCCAACGTGTAGAGGAGGATAACCAGTTCTCGCCTGGGCGTTCGAGACTCAACAGTATTTATGTTTCCCGTGTGATGTCTTTTGGTCCCAATCTTGTGAAACAGCATTCCAAAGTGTACTTTCTTTTACAGGTACGCCAATATTGAAAGATGAGGGCCCCACTTGTCGTTCTTTTTTTTTTCTTTTTTCTTTCTAGCATCAGTCGCACATCGCCTCGCTTTCTGTTGCTCGGTCTCAGTTTATCAAACACAACCTGTCACTCAGCGCCGCGAAAGCTCGCCGGATTTCAGTCGGCGCCTCTCAGCTGAGACATCTGTATGTTTTCTTTATCCGTCAGACATCCGGGCGAGCCGTTTGGCACGCACAAAAAAAGGACACGCTCTCACGCGAAATGCAGAACGCACGCAAGCGTGCCCTTTAAAGTGGGGATGTTGGGTTTTCGTTTTTCGTTTTTTTTTTACATATTTTTTTTGTTAAACAGCACTCTGCCAAAGTCTTGGGCTATCATTAGATTTGTGATGTCAGCAATGCTGTACTGACCTTCGATAAAGTATAAGTTGCATATATTACACATACAGCGGTGCCTTGACTTACAAGTTGAATTTGTTCCGTGACCAGGCTCGTAACTGGAAACATTTGCATCTCAAATCATCTTTCCCCACTCAAATCAACAAAAATGTCATTCATCTGTTCTAGTTCTCCATTAAAATGCAAACCAAAATGATTGAAATGTGTTTTTTGAAAGAAAAAAAAAAAGTAGCATTCTACAATATTGTGCTTTATAAACGCATACATTAATGAAATAGTTAACTAGAATGTAATGTTCATTATGCAGATCTTGGTGTGCACACCTTGGCCATCGGTATAATATATACTAGGGGTGTAAAAAAAAAAAAATCGATTTGGCAATATATGATTTTTGATTATATCGCGATATTACAGCACACAATTCTCGAATCGATTCAATTGGTGGCCGAATCGATTTTTAAATGTCCATTTTTGATGGAAAAATATTCAACAAAATGTCTTACTTATGGTTAGAGTTCAAATTTTAAGCATGGAAAAATGTTACATTAATGGAATATTAAGCCTTAATAAGGCTGAAGTTTCAGATAAATAATAAATTTTCATACAAATCTTACAGTGTGCAAGTTTACTGATTAGTATTTTCTATATTTGAGTAAAAAAAAAAAAAAAAATCGCAACAATCGACTTATAAATTCGTATCGGGATTAATCTGTATTGAATCGAGTCGTGACCTATGAATCGTGATATGAATCGAATCATCAGGTACAAGGCAATTCACACCCCTAATATATACAATACTAGAGGTGTACTGATTCAAGGGATGAAGGGAGAGTTCCGGGTGGGAAGGTTTTGTTTTGTGGAAAAGGGGAGTTAGCCTGTTAGCTTCTAGCTGAGTGGGGAGTTGCTGTTAAGACCTCAGAAGCTGATGTCAATAAAACGCCAGCCTTTGGCTCCGTGCTTCAACACTCCGCCTCCGACTCCCGTCACTGCTCGCTACAAACTCTTAATATGTTACGTCGTTACTGACATTACCAGGCATGTCAGTCATGTAACGTTAGTATACCGTACGCTTATTCAGCCTGTTGTTCTCTGTTTTATTTTAATTTTAAATTGCCTTTCAAGATGACATGTATGTTTTTGGTGTTGGATTTTATCAAATAAATTTCCCCCAAAAATGCGACTTCCAGTGCGACTTTTATATGTTTTTTCCTTCTTAATTATGCATTTTTTGGCTGGTTCGATTTATAATCCGGAGTGACGTATAATCCGAAAAATACGGTATACGTATATCGACTAAAGGCTAAATGGATATCAAATTGAAGATGACATCATAAGGAGCATTGAACATTCTAAAAACAAAACAAAACAAAAACATGATCATCTGGAAATGCCTCATTCCTCTCCGAGTTGTCTGTAATGAAATGTGACTGAGTGTTTTCAACGTGTATTTTTTTATTTTTTGCCATTTCAGATGACTTCAAATCCGAGTTGAGGGAGCAACTTCCTCTAATTGCGGGGTCAGCGGCTGCAGGTGTGGTCTTCATTGTTTCGCTTGTCGCCATCTCCATCGTGTGCAGCAGGTAAGCACAATTTTCTTGAGGCGCCCAGAGTGAAGCTTTTTTTTTTATTTATTTTTTTATTGTTTCCCTCCTCGAAATGAAAATCCTAGCCAACGTTTACTGTTTTATTTATGCTGCTTTCCTCCTCCAGCCTGCACCGTTCTCTGGGGCATTGAAGCAAATGCGAGCCTCCACTCGTGACAATATAAATGTATCAGAAATTATGATAACACTGCCAGCCATGTTACTCTACAGGACGGCTTTGGCTTTGCATTGATGTCAATAATGTAAACTTATGTAATCCAGCCATATTGATAATCATATCCCTGGAAAGTACTCGCTTACATAAACATGCAAATGAGCTTGTTATATTGCAGAAATGCAAGCAAGCATCTTCCACAATGCCGCATACTTTCACACGGAAGTTGAACTGTTCCAACTTTCGCCTTGTTAGTAAAGTCGAGCTGATTTAATTTGGCATTAGCCGGCCACTCCGTCACGTCGCTAAGGCGCCCTTGCTTTAGATATTTGAAGGTCACGTGTTCTGCTGAGCCGTGCGCAACTTTGAGCCTCCACAAAAGAGGCCGGCCTCGTTTGATGGTGCGGCAGCGGAGACATGAAAAGGCAAAGTGATGCTATCGAGATCTAATTAAAACTCGGCTCATTTTCATGAGCGTCATTTACCATTGCGAACCTTCCCCCGCCCCCCCCGAACCCCAACCTCCGTACCAAGTGATTCCGCTGCAGCCGCGTTTTATTCCGTGACATTTGCAGCACCGTTGTTTATAGCATCTGTCATCTGGTCGTCATTCGTCTGCTTCTCTTGTCTCCCGGCTGATCCGTTAGGAAAAGGGCCTACACCAAGGAGGCAGTCTACAGTGACAAGCTGCAACATTACAGTACAGGAAGAGGTAAGTCCACCATCAATACAAAGTAGTTAGCTTATATATTATAAATGTTTTAAGGCTCTAAAACCCTCACCACTTAGTTTAGACATTTTTCTCGAGGCATTTACATTTTCTCACATTACTCTCTTGTTTAAACATTCTCAACGTTCAAACCTTGATATTTTTATTTTTTTTATAAAATAAGTACATTACCGTATTTTCCGCACTATAAAGCGCACCTAAAAGCCTTCAATTTTTTCAAAAGCTGACCATGCGCCTTATAATCCAGTGCGCCTTATATATGGATTAATATTGAGCCGCAACAGGTCTCGCTGTCAATACGCTATTGCTAGCTAATAACTCAGAGAAAATAATAAAACAGCTGTTTATTCATTTTGGGAGTGAATGGAAAAAATCAAAAATAAATCCCCATTCATTCCAAGAGGCTCATTCAACATAATGGATTCACATCGTTCCCATTCAGAATTCCAAATGTTTAGCTCACTCATCTCACTTTTGGGAATGATTTTCAACATTCCCACAATTCATAAATGTAATTCCACATCATTCCATTCTATACAACTCCACAACATTCCATATCTTTCAACACCATTCCACATTTGTTAGCAAGATACTGCACATTCCTCACCAGTCTCACTCCAATTCACACATACCAAAATTCCACATTTTCTACCAATTCCAAATCATTCTATGTCATTCAATATCATTCCATTTCTTTCAGTGTTATTAAGTTATTGTTCCACATTTTTCACCGACATATTGCACATTTTTCACCAGAATGATTCCACGTTATTCCATATCATTCATTGTTTTTCAGTGTCATTCCATTCATTCCTCATGATTTCATTCCATTATCATTCCACATCATTAGGGCCCGAGCAGCGACCGCTGCGAGGTCCCTATTGTTTTTGTAAAAATTCTTCTTCTTCTTCTTCTTCTTCTTCTTCTTCTTCTTCTTCTTCTTCTTCTTCTTCTTCTTCTTCTTCTTCTTTATTCTCCGCAAACGATCGCGATTTTGGGTACCTAAACATTCACGAAAACTCACCGAACTTTGCACACTCCTCAGGTCCGGCGAAAAATTTGATATTATGAAGTCGTCATAACAACGCGACTCTATAGCGCCCCCTAGCGTAGAAAAATAAAAACCAAGCCCGGCACGTTTGAGCTAGAGCAACGGAAATTGGCAGGCACGTGTAGCACCCCGAGACGCACAAAAAAGTCTATTGGGACCATGTAGCTAAAATGTACAGGAGGTGAGCTATGAATTTTTTTATGTCCAATTTTGGCCTATTTTGGCACATTCACTGTGGTCATGCTTTTTCCCCCTTTGCAAACATTTTTCATCCAATTGACTTCCAACTTGGCATTTATCATCTTAAGACCTAAGAGAACAACTGGGCAAAAAGTCTTGCCTTTTCGAAATACTATATGACGGGGGCGGGGCATCAAATATTGCCTTTAAAATTTCATTTGTCCAGAAAGAGCAAATGCTTAATAACTCCCATGTACAAGCTCCAAAAAATCTCAAACTTTTCATGCAACTTAATAGTCGCGGCCTGAAAACATCTATACAATGAAATTCAGTTATACAGATAGCGCCACCTAATGGCGACAATAAATGTCATACTTTACGTTTTTAGCTACTGTGCCAAGCTCGTTGAAGGGATCCAGTTGAAAATTGGTCAGAAAGGCCTTAAGATGTTGATCATGCCCCACACCGAATATTGTAACTTTTCGCCAAAGGGCGTGGCCGCTACGGTGATGCAAAGTCTGAAGATTTTTCGTGACAATAAAAGCTGCATTAACTTGACCGAGATGATCCTATCTTCTCAAAATTTCACACTTTTGATGAGAGTCCAGCCCTTAACACATCTACGAACTTATATTTCATCTTACTGATAGCGGCACCTATTGGCAATTTTTTTTCTTATGATTATTCTTCAATTTTTTTCTCCAACCACGTTAAATGGACCTACCTCATATTTGCTCAGATGAGGGTTCCTGCCTTCATGATGTTACAACACAAAGTTTTCGCGAATCGCTGTGGGCGTGGCTAAGCGCTGTTCGCCAAGAAAACAACGCCAATTTTGAGGGTCTAAACATGCACAGAAACTCATGAAACTTGGCACACACCTCTGGCCTGGCAAAATGAGCAATATTATATCATTTATTGTCCTATTTTTACAAAAATGACTCAATAGCGCCCCCTAGAAATTTTGAACGAAGCAGCCCCGGTTGTGCGTTTAAGCAACATCTTCGGAAATTTTTAGGTGTATGAGGGAGCCCAAGACCTACAAAAAAAGTCTCTTGGACCCATATGCTAAAATGAACAGGAAGCGAGCTACGAATTTTTGAATGTCCCATTTTTGAAGATTTTACACATTTACTGGGGCATACTTTTGCCCACTTCTCCTACACGTTTCATCCGACTGAGTTAAGACTTGACCTGGACCATGTCAAGACCTGAGCCAACGACAGGGGGAAAAATCTTGACTTTTTGAAATACTATATGATGAGGGCGGGGCATACAAATTTGTGTTTCGCACTGAAAAAGGATATGCTTAATAACTCCCCGGTACATGCTCCAAAAAATCCCAAACTTGACATGTATGTTTATCATCAAGGCCTAAAGGTATCTCATTGACAACATTCAGTTATATATGCAGCGCCACCTAGTCCTTGAGCCATGAAAAAAAAATACCCCACTTACGGTATTTTTACAAAAATTGTAAACTCATTCTCAGTGTGATAACTAAGTCATTTATGAATATTCTTTTACTTTCCACCACTCAAAATGTTCACTGGCATCAGACCTATCCAAACATATGTATTTTTTATTTAGTTTTATTTATTTTTCATAGCCTCTATAGACGTTAAAAGCAGTATCGTGAATGAAGGATATGCTTAATAACTCCCCGGTACATGCTTCAAAAAAATCCCAAACTTGACATGTATATTTATAGTCAAGGCCTGAAGGTATCGCGATGACAAAATTCAGTTATAAATACAGCGCCACCTAGTCCTTGAGGCATAAAAAAAACAACCCCACTTACGGTATTTTGTACAACATTTGTGAACTCATTGTAAGTGTTATAACGAAGTCATTTATGAATATTCTTTTACTTTCCACTACTCAAGATGTTCACTGGTATCAGACCGTTCCAAACATATGTACTTTTTATTTTGTTTTATTTATTATTGATAGCCTCTATGGACAATAAAAGCAACATCGTGCAATGAGTACGAGCGATGATGGGGATATATACTTTTGCAAAATATACCAATCGGGTCAACTCATTCCCAAAAAATAAAAAAGGATGCTGATTTTTGCTGATCTTAACAATCACCAAAACCCATTGAGTTGACACACACATCACACTTGGCAAAAAAAAATCCACATGTAAAGGTTTATCATGCCATGTTCAAAGAAATTTTGCTCCTAATGTGCCAGTACCCCAATGTGCGAGTACCCCAACGTGCAAGTACCCCAACGTGCAAGTACCCCAACGTGGCCCGGGCTGCGAGGGCCCTTTATAGCTGCTCGCAGCTCTAGTTCTATTTATTTTTTCAGTCAGCATTCCAGCATTCACTCGCAATTTCTCCCAAAATTGCATTTTGTAGTTCATCTAGTCTTGCGTTGTTTTGTTTGTGTGCGACTAGGCTGTAGTAAGTTCAATGTACAAAAATAAATGGAAGGTTAATATTGGTGTAAAACAGCCACTGTTATAAAATGTATTCTCCATTCTTTGTGGCACTGACGCTGACAGACAATCATCTCTCAGAGGCTTTTACTGTAGCTGTGAGTACGTCGTGTAGTAAGCACTCCCCTGACACTGACTGGGATGGAGCCTGGAGGATACACACAGCTTCAAACACACAAAAAGCCACCAAACAGTTTTGTGCCTCCAATAAAAAGCGTCTGTACTGCCGACCTCGCTGTCTGTACGGGGGCTCACTCGAGGGGATAGAGCTTTGTCGAGCCTGACGCAGCAGTGTTTCCAACACATACTTTGTCTCGCTGCTACAGCAAGCAGGACTCATTAAAGCTGCCACGGGCCAGAAGAGCCGAAACTGAAATGCCACGAAGACAGTAGATGCAATCAAAGTCATCAATCATCAAATACGTCAATTTGGTGATAAGAGATCCTATTCATTTTTTTTTTTTCCGACAATGCAGGCATTCAGGCATACCTCCCACCCCCGCATCCCACCATCCCATAATGCATTGTTGTCTTTCACTCTCCTCTAAGATGAGACTGACAGTTTGGTAATTACAGTATTCAGTGCAACAATAAAAACGAGCCGCGAAAGCGATTGTTTTGGGTGAAATTTGGAAAAAGGTGCCAGCTTCCCATTCAGACACCTTCTTTTCCAGCCATTATCACACACGCACATCAGGTGGTGTTCACATTTTCAGCCTATTTAAGGCATCAACAAAGATGCCGCCTGTACTGAAAATCTTGCAGTGTAGCTGGAAAAAAAAAAAAAGAAAGAAAATAAAATCTTCATTCCCAAAGCTGAGCGGGTATCATTTCTACAGATTAGTCAGGTGCTGTTTGTGTGGCCTAGAAAAGCAACTGTTGATTTGTTTGATAGGCCACAAACAACAATGGTGTATTAAATACACATCCCACACACTGTGCTTGAATATTTTAGATGTGTTTCTCCACATGTCAACACTTCCTTTCAGCTAATTACCAAAATCAGGTGACAAAATGTTGCAAGAAATGGCTGAATAATACAAGGGAAGAATGCTTGTTGGATCTATCTATCTATCTATCTATCTATCTATCTATCTATCTATCTATCTATCTATCTATCCATCTATCCATCTATCCATCTATCCATCTATCCATCTATCCATCTATCCATCTATCTATCTATCTATCTATCTATCTATCTATCTATCTATCTATCTATCCATCCATCCATCCATCTAGATAGATAGCATCTAGATAGATAGCATCTAGATAGATAGATAGCTAGATAGCATCTAGATAGATAGCTAGATAGCAGCTAGCTAGATAGCTAGATAGCAGCTAGTTAGCTAGCTAGATAGCTAGCTAGCTAGCGAGCTAGCTAGATAGCTTTCTATCTAGCGAGCTAGCTAGGTAGCTAGCTAGCTAGAAATGTATCTAGCAAGCAAGGGAACTAAGGACTTTAGTTTTAATTTCAAACAAAAACAGAAATTGCAAAGAGTTCCCAGGGTCAGCAGCATCTTTTTTTTTTCTTGCTTTGATGTGTGTCTTGATGTATGCTGCTTAGTGCTTATTCACTTATCTGTTAACGGACTGATTGTAGATGGGTATGCAAACTGGGAAGCTACAAATGAATTGTCCCTCGTGGGAGAAATAAAGTTGCCTGAATCTGATCTCTTATCACATGAATTGAAAATGTAAATAAATAGTTCTCTTAAGTTGACACAGTTTTAAATGGATCTTTTACGATGGTGCCTTGAACAGTTCTTCAAAATAGAAAGAAAAGAAAAGAAAAAGGCAGATGTCGATATTCATTAAAATGATGAATACTGGCACCGATAATCGGCCCTGATGATAATCGCTCTATCGATAATTTTTAAATATTTTCATTATGGTAATTTTGACTGCTACCTGTAGAAGTGTACTAAACCATAAAGGGCCTTGCTTTTCGTATTTCGCTCCCCTCAGGTCACTTGGTAATGTTGATACAAGTCCTCCTCAGTCTTGGGATCTCATTAATGTGTGCGAGTGGAATGTTTTCTCCATTAATTGCATTTTGTATTTTGTGTTTGTACACAAGGTTCACAGTCATTAAGCATGACTGTTGTGCAGTTAATTTGCGGCTGCATTTGGGCCATTTACTAAATGATTAGGGCAAACGAATAGAGGGGTAAATGCTGGGCATTGGTGAAAATAAAATGGTTGAGTGCAGTGCAGTTCACTGTAATCCATAGCCCTGTTCAACCGAATACATTAATAAAAAGTTCGATCATGAGCCAGTCCAATGTTTGCCATTTTGCCACTTTATTCATCCATCTAATTGGAGAAAAAGGTATCAGTTTGATGTCATGAGTTAAGTTCCTCGCCGTTTGCCGCTACAGCCATTAACCTTCCCTCTCGAAAGAAGTGTTGCTTTCAAAGCTGGGTAAAAATAGGATGGCACTTTGGATACATTTGCTTCACACACTCAGATCAGGGACTTGTGAAATATTTAAGAAAAACGCTGTTTCTTTTATGAAATGGCCATAAATACGAGTCCAGAACACCACACAGGGAAGCTACATACTGTTCGTTTTTAAATAATATATGAAAGTGGTGTTAGAAATGGGGACTGGGAAATAATGGGCTGCTGTTATGTATTTGCACAAGCGCATGCATGCATGTGTGGTCTCCTGTATATTTGATTGGGGCCCCGTATGTTTTGTCTTGAAGTAGCCATCCTCCAAGTTGATATATTGAGTCCTAAGCAGTAGGGATGTCACGATAAGGGCAATATCGTGATATCGTGATATTAAAACTGCCACATTATCGTCGTCGTCATGTTCACAATATTTAAAAGGAACACATCTGTGAAAAAAGTCAGGTTGATTTCCATTTGTGCAGTTCTAGCACCCTCTAGTGGCTAGTTTATTAGTGCAATTTAATTTTCATTAGGGATGTTTTGGCCTTCTATGTTTAAAATCTATGCTAATTGTCAGATGAAGGGGAACCTAATTTGCTTGTGAAGCGATCAATGTGTGCTTGCATTAGCAAGTAAGTGCCTCAATATTGTTATTACAGATTGTAGGTGGTTGATATGCATTGCTGTAATGTACACAAGCGCAATATTGTGCTTTTTTTTAGTAAGAGCTCTTTTTATTACAATATTGTGATCTTTGTTAAATATCGCCAACGCCCCCACAATATCGTGACAATATCGTATCGTGATATTTGGATATCGTTACATCCCTACTAAGCAGTGGTGCTGCGACAGCTTGTCAACGCGAGAATGAATGAATGAACGAGATTCTTTTTTTTATGGAATGCCGAGCGATAAACCCGCTAATAGATTACCTTGAATCTAATCTGAACGGAATCTCTAATGAGCAATTAGGTTCACACAAGCAGGGTTCAAGGCAATTAGAGCCGTAACCAGAATCGGCTTTAAGTGAAGATGGAGGTGAGCTACCTCGATCCTTCCAGGAGCGGACCTCATCCCCCGTCGCTATCTCTTGGGACACCGCGATCTGCCGCCTGTGTTATGCAAATGAAAAGGGCACAAATTGAACTCGATGGAGATGGGTTCATTCCAATCATGGCCGCCACTCGGCGGAAGAGGTCTGCCTGGAGCGTCGCTGTCGAAATGATGATTTGACATCTGCTTGTTTACGGTTATGTCCATCTTGCGGCGGCGCGTTATCGAATGAGTTCGCACGTTGCTTTTCAGCAGCCGCGCCCGCCCTCTCTTGTCAGCGCCGTTTGCGAGTCCCGGGAACTGCGCTCAGCTATCGCCGAGTGGCACGAAGAGCAAGTTGATGGCGCAGCGGTTTTTATCTCTTTATGAGCTTGTAGCGAAAGGCTGGAGGCAAAATTGGCTCGAGCGCTATGAAAAGAGTTGAGCGACTGCAAGGGGGAGGACCGAAAATAGAGATGTGTCTTCATTGACTGCGTTGTCTCCCTCATCGAGCCCTTCATCCTTCTTGCTGTCTAGTTTTACTCAGCCAGCGGGATCTCTGAAGTCGAACACTCCCGTGGTTATACATTGAGAAAACACAGAAAACTGAAGTACAGAAAACTAGAAATACAGAAAGCTGTGCCGTTAGAGTTGCACAAAAAAAAAACCAACATTCTCATCTCATTGAGTATTAAAATGAACATAACACGAGAAAAGGAATATAGTGCTGAAGTTATCATCAGTAGGTGCGTTTCCATTACCCTCAGTTTTGCGCAAAAGGCAAGTTTCGCAAAAGTAAGCTGGTAATGGAAACACCGGATTTGCGAGAAAAAAACCTCTCAAATATCGCAAAAAAGTTTTTGCGCTCTCATGAGGTGGTTTTTGAGACATATCGAAAAAGAAGTATTTCGCAAAAGTGTAATGGAAACACTTTTTGCGCATTAGTAGTCATGTGACACCCGCCCGGCCACGGCGGAAAGGAATGTAACACGTTGTTTATGTGTATTTTTATTAAACTTGCAATTACTATTTGTTTTGAGAATTATTAATTTTGGTTTTGGATTTTAGTTTTACATGCTGAAGTGATTTGTATCGGCTACTGCACGTCATGAGCGCAAAAGAGAGAGAGGTGTAATCGAGCGAGTCTCCTTCGAGAAGTTGAAGGAGAGGAGAGCTTGAAATCCTGTCCTGCCATGTCTGGTTAATTTAGCAGAAAACATCAGAAACTTTTATCAATTTGTAACCCGCCTTTTACCCAGCCTCTGCATGGGAACAACAACATTTTAGGATTACAGGAAGTAGGAAGTACGGTGCCACTCGCTTTCGTGTCGGAACTGCTTGCCGACTGCCGAGGGAAACACACAACAACAGTTTCTGAATGTTTTTCTGAACTATAATGTGTTGTATTTTAGTGTTATTTATAATAAAAGCACAATACAAAGATCTGTGATGGCTTTTTGGAAAGCTGGTTCGTATTATTGGCATTTCTATTCATTTCAGTGGAGAAAAATGATTTAATTGAGATACCAGTGTTTTGAGTTATGAGCATGGTCACAGAACATATAAAATTCATATCTAAAGGCTTCACTCTATCCTTTAATAAATGGTTCATAATAATGGCAGTGTGATCCAGGAATGGGTTGTTTGAATTTCAGTTATTGCCAATGGCAAAATTTTGATATAATGGAGGTTGACCAACATCCTTGTGTTGCATTCTCTGATATAATTCCACATCATTCCATATTTTTAAATATCAATTCTATTTTTCATATTTTTCTCAGTATCATTCCAATTCTCACGAAAAAAAATCACAATTTTCCACAATATAATTATGCATCATTCCACATCATTTCGTATCTTTCACTATCATTCCACATTTTAACCAACATCTTACACATTTTTTTTCCACGGTATTGTTCCAATTCTCACATACCAAAAACTCCACATTTTTCACCAATATAATTCCACATCATTCCGTATCTTTCAGTATTATTCCACATTTTAACCAACATCTTACACATTTTTTTTCCACGGTATTGTTCCAATTCTTACATACCAAAAACTCCACATTTTTCACCAATATAATTCCACATCATTCCGTATCTTTCACTATCATTCCACATTTTAACCAACATCTTACACATTTTTTTCCACGGTATTGTTCCAATTCTCACATACCAAAAACTTCACATTTTTCACCAATATAGTTACACATCATTCCGTATCTTTCAATATCATTCCACATTTTAACCAACATTTTAGAATTTTTTTTTCCACGGTATTGTTCCAATTCTCACATACCAAAAACTCCACATTTTTCACCAATATAATTCCACATCATTCTGTATCTTTCACTATCATTCCACATTTTAACCAACATCTTACACATTTTTTTCCACGGTATTGTTCCAATTCTCACATACCAAAAACTTCACATTTTTCACCAATATAGTTACACATCATTCCGTATCTTTCAATATCATTCCACATTTTAACCATCTTACACATTTTTTTTCCACGGTATTTTTCCAATTCTCACATTCCAAAAACTCCACATTTTTCACCAATATAATTCCACATCATTCCGTATCTTTCAATATCATTCCACATTTTAACCAACATTTTAGAATTTTTTTTTTCCACGGTATTGTTCCAATTCCCACATACCAAAAACTTCACATTTTTCACCAATATAATTCCACATCATTCCGTATCTTTCAATATCATTCCACATTTTAACCAACATTTTAGACTATTTTTTTTCCACGGTATTGTTCCAATTCTCACATACCAAAAACTCCACATTTTTCACCAATATAATTCCACATCATTCTGTATCTTTCACTATCATTCCACATTTTAACCAACATCTTACACATTTTTTCCACGGTATTGTTCCAATTCCCACATACCAAAAACTTCACATTTTTCACCAATATAGTTACACATCATTCCGTATCTTTCAATATCATTCCACATTTTAACCAACATTTTAGAATTTTTTTTTTCCACGGTATTGTTCCAATTCCCACATACCAAAAACTTCACATTTTTCACCAATATAGTTACACATCATTCCGTATCTTTCAATATCATTCCACATTTTAACCAACATTTTAGAATTTTTTTTTTCCACGGTATTGTTCCAATTCCCACATACCAAAAACTTCACATTTTTCACCAATATAATTCCACATCATTCCGTATCTTTCAATATCATTCCACATTTTAACCATCTTACACATTTTTTTTCCACGGTATTTTTCCAATTCTCACATTCCAAAAACTCCACATTTTTCACCAATATAATTCCACATCATTCTGTATCTTTCACTATCATTCCACATTTTAACCAACATCTTACACATTTTTTCCACGGTATTGTTCCAATTCTCACATACCAAAAACTCCACATTTTTCACCAATATAATTCCACATCATTCCGTATCTTTCAATATCATTCCACATTTTAACCAACATTTTAGAATTTTTTTTTCCACGGTATTGTTCCAATTCTCACATACCAAAAACTTCACATTTTTCACCAATATAGTTACACATCATTCCGTATCTTTCAATATCATTCCACATTTTAACCAACATTTTAGAATTTTTTTTTTCCACGGTATTGTTCCAATTCCCACATACCAAAAACTTCACATTTTTCACCAATATAATTCCACATCATTCCGTATCTTTCAATATCATTCCACATTTTAACCATCTTACACATTTTTTTTCCACGGTATTTTTCCAATTCTCACATTCCAAAAACTCCACATTTTTCACCAATATAATTCCACATCATTCTGTATCTTTCACTATCATTCCACATTTTAACCAACATCTTACACATTTTTTCCACGGTATTGTTCCAATTCTCACATACCAAAAACTCCACATTTTTCACCAATATAATTCCACATCATTCCGTATCTTTCAATATCATTCCACATTTTAACCAACATTTTAGAATTTTTTTTTCCACGGTATTGTTCCAATTCTCACATACCAAAAACTTCACATTTTTCACCAATATAGTTACACATCATTCCGTATCTTTCAATATCATTCCACATTTTAACCAACATTTTAGAATTTTTTTTTCCACGGTATTGTTCCAATTCCCACATACCAAAAACTTCACATTTTTCACCAATATAATTCCACATCATTCCGTATCTTTCAATATCATTCCACATTTTAACCATCTTACACATTTTTTTTCCACGGTATTTTTCCAATTCTCACATTCCAAAAGCTCCACATTTTTCACCAATATAATTCCACATCATTCTGTATCTTTCACTATCATTCCACATTTTAACCAACATCTTACACATTTTTTTCCACGGTATTGTTCCAATTCTCACATACCAAAAACTTCACATTTTTCACCAATATAGTTACACATCATTCCGTATCTTTCAATATCATTCCACATTTTAACCATCTTACACATTTTTTTTCCACGGTATTTTTCCAATTCTCACATTCCAAAAACTCCACATTTTTCACCAATATAATTCCACATCATTCCGTATCTTTCAATATCATTCCACATTTTAACCAACATTTTAGAATTTTTTTTTTCCACGGTATTGTTCCAATTCCCACATACCAAAAACTTCACATTTTTCACCAATATAATTCCACATCATTCCGTATCTTTCAATATCATTCCACATTTTAACCAACATTTTAGACTATTTTTTTTCCACGGTATTGTTCCAATTCTCACATACCAAAAACTCCACATTTTTCACCAATATAATTCCACATCATTCTGTATCTTTCACTATCATTCCACATTTTAACCAACATCTTACACATTTTTTCCACGGTATTGTTCCAATTCCCACATACCAAAAACTTCACATTTTTCACCAATATAGTTACACATCATTCCGTATCTTTCAATATCATTCCACATTTTAACCATCTTACACATTTTTTTTCCACGGTATTTTTCCAATTCTCACATTCCAAAAACTCCACATTTTTCACCAATATAATTCCACATCATTCCGTATCTTTCAATATCATTCCACATTTTAACCAACATTTTAGAATTTTTTTTTCCCACGGTATTGTTCCAATTCCCACATACCAAAAACTTCACATTTTTCACCAATATAATTCCACATCATTCCGTATCTTTCAATATCATTCCACATTTTAACCAACATTTTAGAAATTTTTTTTCCACGGTATTGTTCCAATTCTCACATACCAAAAACTCCACATTTTTCACCAATATAATTCCACATCATTCTGTATCTTTCACTATCATTCCACATTTTAACCAACATCTTACACATTTTTTCCACGGTATTGTTCCAATTCTCACATACCAAAAACTTCACATTTTTCACCAATATAGTTACACATCATTCCGTATCTTTCAATATCATTCCACATTTTAACCAACATCTTACATGTTTTTTTCCCACCTTATTGTTCCAATTCCCACATACCAAAAACTTCACATTTTTCAACAATATCATTCCGTATCTTTCAATATGATTCCACATTTTAACCAACATTTTAGACATTTTTTTTCCACGGTATTGTTCCAATTCTCACATACCAAAAACTCCACATTTTTCACCAATATAATTCCACATCATTCCGTATCTTTCAATATCATTCCACATTTTAACCAACATATTGCAAAATTTCACAGTATCCTTCAATTTCTCACGTACCAAAAAAAAAAAAAGTGTATTAAAAAAGTCCACATTTTCCACTAATATGATTCCACAGCGTTTGTGGTTCCACTCTATGACAGACTGCCTCCCCTGAGAATTCACCACTCAACATTTTGTGTTTATCTTTATATGGAACTTAAACTGCCTGTTTGACCTTCCACCCCATGCTACCTAATGTGTCAGATGTGCGATAATAACCATTTCCATCCAGTAGCAGCCTTTCATTTGTCTTAAAGAGAATTCATATATCAAGTTTAGTTGTCTTCATTAATAGTGTTAAAAGCTTGCAGTGACGGGAAGTAGCGCTGCGTCACAATGTGATTGAAGTTACGACCTTCGGGTCAATTGCATTCAGCCAAACGTAAAAAAAATAAATAAAAATAGATGGGTTTCTTCTCACTGGGCACCTTTGGTTGTTCTAGAACTCTCTTTGCGAGCCGACATGTCTAACTGCCCCTCACCACTGGGCTGCCCGACCCACTTCTCAGGCTCGCCGGGGATGAAGATCTACATCGACCCCTTCACGTACGAAGACCCCAACGAAGCCGTCCACGAGTTTGCCAAGGAGATCGACGTCTCGACTGTCAAAATCGAGGAGGTCATTGGCGCAGGTAGAGTCAACTCTCTTATGTTCGCGTCTCCGTGGCAGCACACAATTTAGTCAGGGTTGCAAAGCCGGCCAATCAGGAGGACCTGCGGACATGAGCTGAATGTAGGCCAGCTACCGTGGGATATACCGTAATTGCATTGGAAATTGCCCCCCCCCCATGTGTCCTGGGCCTTTCTGATTATAGTTCATTTCAAATATGTTCGACCATTCCTCTTACTATAAATGATAGGATGTAAATTTGTTTGATGTCTTTGTTTTCAAATGATCAAGCAGTCTCTGTTTGCTTTCATAGAAGGTGCTTCTTACATCTCGTACAGCCTTTTAACGCCACGTGGTTGCTTTTATTGAGGTAAAAATAGGACTGGTAATGAGTTTGGGCCTGGAATAGCTCCTCTTAAATTGGCCGTCTCAGCAAGCGAGGTGAGAGAGAGAGAGAGAGAGAGAGAGAGAGAGAGAGACAGCTACAACCACTAGGGGTGTGCCCAAAAAATCGATACGGCAATATATCGTTGCGGGCCTCATAACAATACATGTATCGATACGCAGGCGTCAGAATCGATATTGCTCATTAACTTTAAATAGGCAGTTAACGTTTGCCTTTGCAGCTTGCAGTGTACCCAAAAAATAAAAACCAGCAGCGTCTTTGAAGTTAATTGCTTTCAATTAATGCTAAAAATAGCTCACCAGTGATTGGACACTGTGTCTTGCTAAGAAAAATGAAAGCAGAGGAAGAATATCAACATTTATTTACTTATAAACTTAACATGGCACGTGTCTCAATGTACCAATTTTAATATATTTTGTTTAAAAACCAAATAGAATGTGTTACATGAAAAAAAAATGCTGTTTTTATTTCCCCAAATATTTCAAATAAGCACATTTTAGAGCTGTAATTTTAATACTTATATTAGATATTTTTGCTTATATCGGCAATAAATTTTTTTTTTCCCCACCACTGGCGGATTCTGACAGCGTAAAATAAATAAATAAATAAATACATACATAAATAAAAAAATGTTCACTGGCGGTTTCTGATGGTGTAAAAAAAAATAAAATAAAAATAAAAATAATTCACCGGTGGTTTTTGACGGTGTGAAAAAAAACAACAAAAACAATCCCCCCACTGGCGGATTCTTCTTTTTTTTTTTTTTTTTTTTTTTTTCTTCTGGAGGGAATGGGCTTCCATACAATTGACATCCTTTTAAATTTCTAACAATGATTTGGGAGCTCCCAAGGTTATCAGTATGTCTTAAAAAGTTAAATGGAAACTTGAGCAAGTAAATACCATCGCTCTCTATAGTTTTCTATAGTAAATATTTTTTTGTTTCAATGTCGAACCAAACAAATGGTTCAGAAGCCTCCCAGGCTCAACAGCATCTTTTATACAGGTAAAGTTAACTGAAAATTTAAATAGCTCCCTGAGATTAAAATAGTTTTAGATTTCCCTTATGTCAGCTGACAGATTTTTAAAAAAAGATATTCGTCAAAATGCCCAATATCGGCGCCGATAATCCTTCCATCCCTAGAATAAATGTCCGCGATGACTCTGTCGTATGTACCACAAATGTCAGAGTAACAAAATACACCAAAAGAAATTTGAACGCAAGGCTTAAACTGTCCTGGTGCTGAGTTGATGACATTGGCTTACTCTTCTAGGTGAATTTGGGGAAGTATACAAGGGCCGTCTGAAGCTGCCCAGTAAGAGGGAGATCTTCGTTGCCATCAAGACCCTGAAGGCGGGCTACGTGGAAAAGCAGAGGCGTGACTTCCTGTCCGAGGCGTCCATCATGGGTCAGTTTGACCACCCCAACATCATCCGCCTGGAGGGGGTCGTCACCAAGAGCCGACCTGTCATGATCGTCACAGAGTTTATGGAGAACGGAGCCCTTGACTCTTTCCTTCGGGTGAGTGATTCTCTAATGAGAAGCTGTCCAAGTGATAAGGATTTGATTATTGCTGCAGTCGTTCGAGAATTAGAACAGTCTGACCGAATGCAAGAGAGACATCAGTTGCTTTGGGAGAGAAATGAGTTGAATCCCATAAAACGAGGATTCTTCCACATCAGGGGTGTCCAAACTTTTTCATTTGAGGGCAAACATACAGAAAATCAGAAGGACGCAAGGGCCACATAATGTTACGAAGAGAAATTGTGTTTTGTCCTAAAAATTGTACAAATAATTTATTTGTGCTTTTGCATATTTAGAAAAATGCTATAGTATATAAAACAATTTATTTGTAATATGGCAGTAGGGTTATTATAGTTTTGGAATTTTTCATTTTAGTTAATTTTCATTAGTTTTCAGGGTGGTTCTGTTTAAAAAAATGCTTAGTTTTAGTTTAGTTTGTTAGTTTCAGTATTAGTATTAGTTTTTTTTTTTTTATGTGTATTACTTGTGCACAATATTTAAAAAAAAACACCATGGGAGCGACGCCATCTGAAGGTGCTTTTCTATTGGCTGCTGCTAGATGACGTCACTTCTGTGTGACAAACGTCATTATTCCGGTTTATATCAAAATAAATCGACTAAAAATCACATTTAAAATCATCCCCAAAGGCTCATGCATTAAATTAATTACCAAAGAATAAAACGAAGGACATGTTTGCTATAATTATAGTTAGTTTTAGTTAGTTTTGTAAACATAAAATGTAGTTTCAGTTAGTTTTCGTTTTTTAAAAAGCATTTTCGTTTTTATTTTATTTCGGTAACAATATCTTTTTTTGAATTTTAGTTTTAGTTTTTTCATTAGTTTTAGTGAACTAAAATAACCTTTAATGGCACCTGTTTTTCGATCCCCTCCCTTCTTACTTTGACTTTCTCCAAATATTTTTGTTTTGTTTATTTTATTTGAACTGAGTCAAGTTTTTAGCAAATGTCGCGGGCCACTGAAAAATGGACGGTGGGCCGCAAATGGCCCCCGGGCCGTAGTTTGGACACCACTGTTCTACATCATGCCCATGAAAACAAATTGTCTGTCTGGCTCACAAAATTGGCAGTAAGGCAACCCCCCCCCCCACTTCCGACCAACTCTTTCCATCACAGCTCCATCTGTTGGATCTGGTGCCTCAAAGGCCCAAAGCAATCAGAATTAAAGTAAGAAAAGGCGTCCATTATTTAAACGACAATTAGTGTGTGTTCTTACATGGTGTGTTTCTTGTACTGTCTCTGACTGCAAAGAATTTATCCAATCATTGGTCCATTATGCACAGTGGACACCTAGCAACTGTAAGATGAATTACAGTTCTTTAGAGGAAAGGTCAGTTACTGCAGCCTGCACATTGAGAGGAGCCAGATGAGGTGGCTTGGCCATCTGGTTAAACTGTCACATGGACGCATGATCAGGTGGTCACCAATTGCCTACGTCGCAATTTAATCATCTGCAAGTGGAGATTATATTGAGGTTCCTTTAACTGTAAAAGCATTTTGCGTGGGTTCCAGCAAGTCCTTTCGCGTGCAGACCATGCCCACCTCCCTCTGCTGATTTTAAAACGATTAATGAGGGGAGCCGCTTCGATTGGCCGGGAGCTGGCTGCGTTCCGTTTAGAGCTGTCAAAATTAATCGATTCATTGACAAGTAATCGATTATCAAATTAATCGACAACTAGACTTAGACTTAGACTTGACTTTGACTACCGGTATTTTAACCCATTCACTGCCAATCCAATTAAAAAAAGGATCTTTGACGCCCATAGTCGTCAATGGCAGTGAATGAGTTAATAGTAGTTTTTTTTTTTTTTTTTTTTTTTTTTTTTTTTTTTTTATTGTGCAAATCATGTCATTTCAGCATGTCGACAGTAATTGTTCAAAATATTTCTGTAGTCCTTCATGAAAGAATACTGATTATCTTCTGTTTTTAATCAAAATAAGACATTTGCAAACATCTGGTTTTTTTTGTGTTTTGTTTTGTTTTTGTTTGTTTTTTGGAAAACAATGACTAAACCGGTAACATCCCACCCCCTTCACTATACAAATATGAAGTACGAAATAAACACCAAACACTGGTTAATAAACAGTAACCAGAGGGAAAAAAAAAAGTTTTGTAATACACTTTAATGCAAAAGTAAAATGAATCTGATTAGTTGATTAACTCGTTCACTCCCAGCCATTTTCACTCAAGCAACCCCTTTCATTTTGACCGATTTGGCAAGGCCCACAGAATATTGTGTTCTATTGCTATGAAAACGGGAAACCTACCAAAAGAAAGATTAGAGTCTCTTCTTTCATCAGAAAAAAAGTATATTTGTATCTGTTTCCATTTTGCAGTAATTGGCATTAGAATATAGCTGAGTTTCATCATGATTCACAAATCTGATTAAAACAGTGGGAAAAAGTCGTTGTTGCAACATGGCCCTGGTTGATCTCTTATACTCTGCTGCCACCAGCTGGCTGTTTTTGTAATAACTACCATTGCTTCAAGCATGCAACAAAGCCTTATGTATGCTCAAGCATACAAAAACATAAATACGTTTTTGGGAGCATGGTAATATTTAAAATAGAATGTATTTATATGTTTTGGGGAGCAGATGAGTTAATCGGATTAATCGATTTTCCATTCCACAATGCCACACAGCGAACCCAGCGAAAACTCCACACGCACGTGTTCACTATTTAATACGTTCCCAAGCTGTACGTTTGCCATTTCCAAATACTTTATAGTTAATCCCTGAAACTATGATTGGACTTCTCTTTGTTTTATATGAAGAAACTTAATCAAAATTCAACTCACCTTTTTTTCTCCTTCAATGTCACGGGCGAATGTTCGGCGGCACTTTGATCTCAGGCGGGCTTTAAGGGGCTCTTTGAAGCCGGCTTTGCTAACCGCCACTTCCGACTTGTGTTCCCATCGATCGGTTTCGCCCTCGTATTTGTTCCGATGTTCAAAGCACCTCCGAGCATTCACACGGGGGCAAGGCCACTGAGCCCGCGCGCTAAAGAGAGGGAAAGTAATCCAGAATTGAAGCGTGTACTTGCACAGTTTAGTTTAATGAACACTTGTGGGCCTGTGAATCGGACTGGCAGCTATTCTTCATTTGCTTATTTCATGAAAACAATTTCATTTTTTCTAGATTTTCTAAAACACAGGAAATGGTATGATGAAAATAAGCACTCAAGTTATTTCCTGGAAAAAAAATATTATCAATAGGCAAAGTGATTAAAGAAAATGTAAGGTGGATATAAAAAATCGACACACCCCTGTTCAAACGTCAGCTTTTTGTTGAAAGCTAACCAAAAGTGTGAGAAAATCCTGCAAGAGCTGAACTTTGTTTGGGCTTGATCAGAGGCAACTTGAAATGGTGGCAGGTTTGCGCTGGCTCCCGTTTAAAAAGAGTTTGAATGTATTTGGTTAATTCTGAACACTGCCAACTTCCAAATTTATAAGCGGGTGTGCAACCACATCATCGCGCTGTTGTGTTTTTACCTCTCTTCCCTTAACTCATTCACTCCCAGCCATTTTCACAGAAGCAGTCGCGTTCGCTCCCGGCTGTTTTACTGGATTTTGACTGATTTTGCAAGGCCCACAGAATATTGTGTTCTATTGCTGTAAAAGCATGGAACCTACCAAAAGAAAGATTAGAGTCTCTTCTTTCATCAGGAAAAAAAAAGTATGTTTCTATCTGTTTCCGTTTTGCAGCGATTAGCATTAGAAGAGAGCTAAGTTTCATCAGTTTTCACAAATCTATTTAAACTTCTAAGTAATTTAGCTTTTTTTCTAGATGGCCCTGGTTGATCTCCTTTGCTCTGCTGCCACCTGCTGGCCGTTTGTGTAATAACTACCATTTCTGCAACCGTTCTTTGCAGTTGAGAGGCTGCATCAAAGCCTTCTGTATGCTCTAGCATAAAAAAACAAAAAAAAACGTAAGAATACGTCTTTGGGACACTTACAACATAAAAAAAACGTATTTACACGTTATTGGGAGCAAACGAGTTAATGATTAGAATCAATTATTTTTACAGGTTAGGTATGTTACCGTATTTTCCGCACTATAAGGCGCACCGCATTATAAGGCACCTTCAAAGAATGACATATTTTAAAAAAAAAAATTCATATATAAGGCGCACCACATTATAAGGCGCACCTTCAATGAATGACATATTTTAAAACTTTTTCCATATATAAGGCGCTACAGTAGAGGCTGGGGTTACGTTATGCATCCATTAGATGGTGCTGCGCTAAAGGGAATGTCAACAAAACAGTCAGATAGGTCAGTCAAACTTTATTAATAGAATACAAACCAGCTTTCTGACAACTCCATTCACTCCCAAAATGAATAAACAGCTGTTTTATTATTTTCTCTGAGGTAAAGTATTAGTATTAGCCAGCGATCCAAGATGGCGGGATCTTCTGCCGATCGTGCAGGGTCACCGAGAGCGTCTTGACAGCGAGACCTGTTGCGACTCAATATTAATCCATATATAAGGCGCACTGGATTATAAGGCGCATGGTCAGCTTTTGAAAAAATTGAAGGCTTTTCGGTGCGCCTTATAGTGCAGAAAATACGGTAATTGTCTATTATTTTTTTGGACGGTTTACCTTCTATTTATTTTATTTTAAACAAAACCTGACACGTGTGTGGAATTTGAATACGCACCTTATGTAAACAAAGGTGAAGTGTTTGCGCTGGCTCCCATTTAATAGGAGTTTGAAGGTGTTTGGTTAATTCTGAACACTGACACGTTTCTAAATAAGGGCGTGTGGAATTTGTATCCCCGCCTTATGTATACAAAAGGTAAAGTAATCATAGGATGGTGCGTTGGCTCGGACTCAAACTGTGTTGCGATGACGTACACAAAGGCTTCTTCAATTCTGGGCTCCCACGGGGCCACTTTTATGCTAAGTGAATGGTATGACGCGTCAGGACTTATGCGTGCTGTCTCACATATAAAATAAATGAAATATCTTCCTGAGAAACTCAGTCAGTTTTGCTATCATATTGTGGGGTATCCATTTCAATTTCTAGGAGACATTTTGTTTTGGTTTTACAATTTGCAACATGTCTGTTATGTGCTTAGGTCAAAATACTCAAGATTAATGAATTATATTATTGTTTATTCACTACTTGGAAGCCGCCATTTCTCAAGTGAATAAACGATGATGTCACTGCGCATTCAAGACAGGAAAGTCAAAACAGAGCATGCACAGACCAGAACACAGTTTAGCTAATCTGACTTCTTTTTGGCTTGACAAAACGAATATACTCTCTTCATCCCGATTGAGGTGATTATATGGAGAATTTTCAGTCCATTTGGTCATTCAAGTTTCATTCTAATCGTAATACATGGTACATCGGCCTCGCCGCAACGCGGAGCCACTGTTTTTTTTGCTTTCCAAAGTAATGATACCATTCGTAGTGATGGGATTTTCTGAAAAAAAGAGCCGGTTCATTTGGATCGGCTCAGTGAAAAGAGCCGGCTCTTTTTGGCTCTCAAACGGCTCTTTTAACTTTAGATTTTCTTTTAAATATTTACGACAAATTTACCATACATTTTGATAAATGACTTGGTGAACTAAATATTGCACTCTACTGACTGCAAATAGCAACAATTATCAAGCAAAGAAAATGATTTTTTTTTTCTCATTTTATTGAACAAATAGGCTCCAATACACAAGAAACCTTCAACCAACAACAATCAAAGTAACAATCAAATAACAAAAATAGTGAGTAGTAATTTAACTGCAACAGCAGCAGCGAACAAAACAAACATTAGCTACTCACCTGGTCCAGGATAAAAGACCTTGCTTTATTTTAAATTTGCATGAAAAAAAATAAAACTAAGCATATCAACTCGGACGGGCTTGTCTCATCTGACTTTAATCAATTAAAATATCTCCAAATGTCGTTTCTTTTTGTTAATTGTGTTATTTTATTATTATTATGGAAACTCGGCTATCAAATGCATTTCTTTGTTGTTGTTGTTTTTTTTTCCAGCAAAATGATGGCCAGTTCACCGTGATCCAGTTGGTGGGAATGATGCGTGGGATCTCGGCCGGCATGAAATATCTCTCCGAGATGAACTACGTGCACCGAGACTTGGCCGCGCGCAACATTCTGGTCAACAGCAACCTGGTGTGCAAAGTGTCGGATTTCGGCCTGTCGCGCTACCTGCAGGAGGACACCTCGGATCCCAGCTACACCAGCTCCTTGGTGCGTACACTCCGTTTGATTGTCCTCTATTAACTCATTCACTGCCAGCCATTTTCACAGAAGCAATCCCGTTCGCTCCCAGCTGTTTTACTGTATTTTGACTGATTTTGGCCCACAGAATATTGTGTTCAATTGCTATAAAAGCATGGAACCTATCAAAAGAAAGATTAAAGTCTCTTCTCTCATCAGGTAAAAAAGTATGTTTCTAACTGTTTCCGTTTTACAGCAATTAGCATTAGAAGAGAGCTAAGTTTAATCAGTTTTCACAAATCTATTCAAAATTGTAAGTAATTGAGCTTTTTTTCTATATTGGTTGATCTCCTTTGCTCTGCTGCCACCTGCTGGCCGTTTGTGTAATAACTACCATTTCTGCAACCGTTCTTCGCAGATGAGAGGCTGCATTAAAACCTTCTCTATGCTCTAGCATAAAAAAAAAAAAAACACAAAAAAACGTATAAATACGTCTTTGGGACACTTAGAACATTAAAAAAACGTATTTACACGTTATTGGGAGCAAATGAGTTAACATCACGTCAATCAAACCCATTCTGAGTCTGCCTGACAGCTTTTCCGTTTGAAGAAGTACACAACCTTTTCGAGAGTTCACCATCCTTCTCTTCATCCTCCTCATCATCGGTCCTCTTCTGTAGTCACGGTCCGTGCTTCTGCTTCTGTCACATCTTCATTAGTGTGGAGACAAGCCTCCTCTGGGAAAGGCTCCTCTCCGGTTGACATGCCCAGAGTGCAGGGAATCCAAAGGGCATGGCGCCCTCTCCGACTGACAGCTCCCATCTCTTCCGCCCGCCTTCGCGCTCACTCGTCGTTCATTATTACAGAGGCATCATGGGAGGCTTTGGCTCCTCATTAACTCCTCCACACCACAGATCTGTAATTATCAGCAGCCATCGTTAGTTCATCCAATGCCTCTCCTTTATCTCGTTCAAAACACATTCAGTTATACACAACACACTTGTATGACTTGCTGCGTGTGTGGCACAAGTGCGGGTAATGATGTGCACGCACACTGCTACAGGTGTTTTTCATCCATTTTTGCCTCATTTACGATGCTTTGAGGTTTGTGTGCGAACAAGCTTGTGATAACGATGACGATACGGGCAATATCATGATATCGTGATATTAAAACTGCCACAATATCGTCGTCGTCATATTCACGATATTGAAATGAAACAAACATGTTAAAAAAAAAAAAGTCAGGTTGATTTCCATGTGTGCCGTTCTAGCACCCTCTGGTGGCTAGTTTTTTTTTGTTTTTTTTTTAGTGTAATTTAATTTTTATTAGGGATGTTTTGGCCAATCTATGTTTAAAATCTACACTAATTGTCAGATGAAGGAACATAATATGCCTGTGAAGTCAATATGTAGTGGAACTCAATGTGTGCATGCACTAACAACATAACGTAATAAAAATAAAACATAATAATAATAATAAAAATACAACATTGATATTATGTACAAAAGCACAATATTGTGCTTTTTTTTAGTACGAGCTTTTTTTTTTTTACAATATTGTGACCTTTTTTAACTAATTTGCTCCCAATAACGTGTAAATACTTTTTTTTTTGTTTTAAGTGTCCCAAAGACGTATTTATACGTTTTTTGTTTTTTGTTTTGTTTTTTTATGCTAGAGCATCCAGAAGGCTTTGATGCAGCCTCTCAACTGCAAAGAACGGTTGCAGAAATGGTAGTTATTACACAAACGGCCAGCAAGTGGCAGCAGAGCAAAGGAGATCAACCAGGGCCATCTAGAAAAAAAAGCTCAATTACTTAGAATTTTAAATAGATTTGTGAAAACTGATGAAACTTAGCTCTCTTCTAATGCTAATTGCTGCAAAACGGAAACAGATAGAAACATACTTTTTTTTTTCCTGATGAAAGAAGAGACTTTAATCTTTCTTTTGGTATTATCCATGCTTTTATAGCAATAGTACACAATATTCTGTGGGCCTTGCAAAATCAGTCAAAATCCAGTAAAACAGCCGGGAGTGAACGGGATTGCTTCTGTGAAAATGGCTGGGAGTGAATGAGTTAAATATCGCCAACCTCCCCACAATATCGTGATAATTATCGTAACGTGAGCTTCATATCGTGAAAATATCGTATCGTGATGTTTGGATATCGTTACATCCCTAGTGATGAGTAGTGTTGTTCCGATACCGATACTGGTATCGGCAGAGTCCCCAATACTGCATTAAAACAGTGGTATCGGTACCGGTGACTACTAACAAGTAACATGCCGATGCCGTTAATTCCAACGCTAATATAGGACTTTGGATGCAGCATCTTGTGTCTCGCCCGTGCACAACATTCCCTGGTATGTGACATGTTCACTGCATGCCGATCTAAGATATCCTATTGGCCCTTGAATGCTCTGAACCAATGGCAGGACAGCTTTTTCATGTTGAGGAAAAAAAACTTTGGTATCGGTATGGTACTGCAAAGCTGGGTATCAGAATTGGTATCGGGGGCCAAAAAATGGTATCGGAACAACACTAGTGATGACACTTTGGAGGAAAAACAAAATTCTCTTGTTAGATTCTTATGATGATTATCACACATTGGTCATACATTGTAACATTTGAAATACAGCGGGACGTGTCACCCAATGCTCAATAACAGGACTATCTTAATAATTTAAAAAAAAAACAAAAACGGACGTTTGGTCACCCTACTCATGGAACCATTGTACAGTGGTAACAATACTTTCTATAGAGTTATTTGCAAAGCTTGCTTTAAAAAGACCATTATGAGCCAAATGTCTCTTGATTTTGGTGAGCATCCGTCCCCTCGGAGGTGGAACCCCCCCCATGTCCGCATTAAACACACCAGCAGGCCCTCACCGTGCACTGTAATTGCTGTGCCAACAACGGCAAAGAAGAATAAAAAAAAAAAAAGCGGTGTCGGAAAAGAGGTGATTAATTTGTCGGGGGAGGAGGTCGATGGCAATGTAAATCACGGCATGTTAGCGCAATTTAATTTTCTCCCCGATTCCCTCGGCCTCGTCTGAGGCGGCAGCCTCGCGTGCTGATTGGTTTGCGACAGGTCATAGCTGAGCAGGTCACGGAGGGACGAAGGGAAGGGGACCGTGGATGGCTTAATTACGCCGTCGAGTCACCTGGGTGAGGTACAAAACTCCCAACGTCCCCTGAAGCTTGTTTGCGTGTTCGCCTTCAATATATTAGGCGAAGGATCAGTGTGGCAAGAAATTCAGCACAATAAGCAAAACCTATTTTCGTTTTGTTAAGAACGATGAAAGGAAATATGGAATAAAGCAAGTTTGTACCTGAACGTGAAGTAGTACAACTACAAACTTGTTTTTGATTAATTTTCCTGTCTTCACCTTTATTTAAATGAACTAAAAATTATATTTGAAGAAATCTTCTTTTGAACCTGCAGGCAGTGAACTCACCAGGCTATTACCTGCATGCTTTTGATCTCAGCTCTTTGCATGTGTCAAAATACATCACAAGGCAGTCCGAAAATAGCCCCACTTTTTATAGCATAAGGTATTAATATTCATATTCATCCATAATATATACAGAATTACCACAGAAGAACCAATATGCGGTATAATCAGAGTGTAAAGAATACATCATTTGCATTAACTGTCCCTGAGGCAAATTGAGGAAAGGTGCAACTTCAGAAAAGCATTCTTAGAAACTGGCAATGCAAAACAAAAGGCTGCCACACCTTAATGAAGCCCGCACGGGATTTTTCAGAGATCCGTTCCCATGTTGTTGTCCTGGACATTTTGTCAAAAATGTCCCCTTCATGACCCATTTGAGCTTGGGCAAGTGGAAAAAAATGGACTCTGATCCAGGTCAGGTGAGCAGGCAGGTTGCTCCTGGAGGATATGTTTGACAAGGAACTGTCAGATGCTCAGGTCATTGTGAGCAACCATGAATTGTCCTTAGTCTTTGTGACGTGTAGTTTGTAGTTTGGGTTTGCCACACATATTACCTTATTTTAAGGATTATACGTCGCACCGAATTATAAGTCGAACCAGCCAAAAAATGCATAATTAAGAAGGAAAAAACATATATAAGTCGCATTTTTGGGGGAAATTTATTTGATAAAATCCAACACCAAAAACATACAAGTCATCTTGAAAGGCAATTTAAAATAAAAATAAAAGAGAGAACAACAGGCTGAATAAACGTACGGTATAACAATGTTATATGACTGACATGCCTGGTAATGTCAGTAACGACGTAACATATTAAGAGTTTGTAGCGAGCAGTGACGGGAGTCGGAGGCGGAGTGTTGAAGCACGGAGCCAAAGGCTGGCGTTATATTGACATCAGCTTCTGAGGTCTTAACAGCAACTCACCACTCAGATAGAAGCTAACAGGCTAACTCCCCTTTTCCACATAACAAAACCTTCCCACCCGGAACTCTCCCTTCGTCCCAACGTTACGTGGGTGAATTATGTTCCCATCACTACAAGTTATTCATATAACTCTTAGCATAAAGAACATGCTAACAACTTTACCAAACTATCAGTTTCACTCCAAATCACTAAATCCAATGAAATCTTCAGCCTTGGTGTCAATTTTAAACAACTCCCCCAACTCGGGAGGTAGACGATGTACCGCTTCCTCTTGCGGTTTAGTGTGAAAATAACGTGAAATGGTATAATAATGTGTTAATAATTTCACACATAAGTCGCACCAGAGTATAAGTCTCACCCCGGCCAAACTATGAAAAAAAAAATGCGACTTATAATCCGAAAAATACGGTATATATATACCCAGTCCTGGAATTGTTTTTGACACACCCTGTACAGTACAGGCCAAAAATTGGGACATATACACATCTCATTCAATGTGTTTGCTTTATTCTCATAACTATTTATAATAAATTGTTGAAGGCATCAAAACTAAGAATGAACACAAGTTGGGTTATGTATTTAACAAAAAAAAAGGTGAAATAACTGAAAACATGCTTTATATTCTAGTTTCTTCAAAATAGCCACCGTTTTGCTCTGATGACTGCTTTGCACACTTGGCAGTCTCACCTCTGAGAACTCCAATACTGTTTGAGAACCATTTCAGGTGACAACTCATCCAGGGACTGCCAAAAGAGTGTCAAAAAATCACCAGAGCAAAAAGTGACCATTTTGAAGAAACGAGAATACAAAACATGTTTTCAATTATTTCCCTTTTTTTTTAGTACATAACTCCACATCTTCATGTATAGTTTAACCTTCAGTGAGAACCTACAATGTCAATTGTCATGAGGTGTGTTAAAGATTAAAGATCACTCCTGTAAAATAACAAAACATCTTTACTTTGTTGATAAGTACTCTGACATTACCTGTAAATTACGCTGACATAATATTGCTAACTTTATTATTCTGTGGCAGTGTGAATCAAAACTGAAACTCAGTTTTTGTATTTTGTACAAGTCGTCATAATGTTGTGATTGGTTGTTGTATATATATATATATATATATATATATATATATATATATATATATATATATATATATATATATATATATATTACGTGCGGGTTTTCTTTCTATCGACTCAGCTGATGATGTGGAAAACTCATCATTGCCTTTCACATTCTGTGCGCATTACTCAGAGTCGGCATATTTCTGTATGTGTGCGGGGACACGTGTTTATCGTACGTCCACCCCACCATCGAGGTACCTTTTTCCCGTTGCCGTGTTTGTTTGTGTCATTGAGGCTGAGGGAGGTTGAAAGGCGAGGTCACGCGGAGCTCTCAACAAAGCTCGTCCGTCAAATCCCCCGCCACCCCATCGAAATTCTCTCGGCTCCGCTCCACCTGCTCGCGCTATGTGAAAAGCGCTGCTGTTTTCTGTCACTCGGCCGCTTGCTATTTTGCATCATTTCACCCTCTCTCTGGCCCCGGGCTCCATTTTGGCTCGCGTGTTATTCATGAAATGCAAGTTGCAGGGCCAGTTTTTATGATTAAATGTTGTAAATGTCCATATGACAACTCATTTTCTTGGGTACCACTGTAAAAGGTTGTTTTAAAAAAAAAAGGAAAAAAAAAAGAAGAAGAGGACTATCATTTGACTGACTGAAGACTGTCATAAGCAGTATTATGAAGCAGTTATATTGCTTGCTCACTTTTTGGAAAGTGGCTATTTTAACCGTCTTACAGTCACAGACACATTCAGTAATATTGTGTTGCTAACATTTATTAAAACAAGTGGTAATAAACACAAACACATTTTCATGCAAATAAATATTTAGCCAGTTAGTAAGTAGCGTTAAAGTCAACCTTAAATATGTCTTCACAATAATATGTTTTATGTGACTTCACTATAGTCTAAACATGACATTCTGATTAACTCATTTGCTCCCAATAACGTGTAAATACGTTTTTTTTATGTTCTAGGTGTCCCAAAGACGTATTTATATGTTTTTGTTGTTGTTGTTTTTTTCATGCTAGAGCATACAGAAGACTTTTTGATGCAGCCACTCAACTGCAAAAAACGGTTGCAGAAATGGTAGTTATTACACAAACGGCCAGCAGGTGGCAGCAGAGCAAAGGAGATCAACCAGGGCCATCTAGAAAAAAAGCTCAATTACTTAGAATTTTGAATAGATTTGTGAAAACTGATGAAACTTAGCTGTCTTCTAATGCTAATTGCTGCAAAACGGAAACAGATAGAAACATACTTTTTTTGCTGATGAAAGAAGAGACTTTAATCTTTCTTTTGATAGGTTCCATGCTTTTATAGCAATAGAACACAATATTCTGTGGGCCTTGCAAAAGCAGTCAAAATCCAGTAAAACAGCCGGGAGCGAACGGGATTGCTTCTGTGAAAATGGCTGAGAGTGAATGAGTTAATATGACATTTGTGGAATATGAAGCAAAATCCAGCCGTTTTTATCCATCTCAGGGGGCGGCCATTTTGCCACTTGCTGTTGACTGAAGATGACATCAATGTTGCTCAGCCAATCACAGCAGACTTGTTTTCTGAAGCTCGGCTGTGATTGGTTGTTACCTGAAAATTGTGATGTCATTTTTCACTTGGCAGAAAGTGGCAAAATGGCCGCCTTCTGATATTGTTTAAAGCTGCTGGATTTTGCTACTTAACCCAGATTCCATGAATGCAATATTAACCAAAATACCGTATTTCGGCTAAAATATCATATTTAAGGTTTTTTTTTTTTTGGTTTTTTTTTGTGGATTGACTTCCCCTTTAACTACAAAAATGAATCTCAGTCTCAGTTTTGACCTATTACTGACATATGTTATTACTGTAAGTGCTGCTAAGAAAGCGATGGTGGAATTGAAAGAAGCCCTTCCATTTCTTTTGTTTTCCTTTCCTTTGTTGACATACGTCAATGTAAAGAAAAAACATTTTGTTCCTGCTCTTGTCAGTCATTCTCCCTCTTCGACTCGACAAGGCTTAACTCCTCAGGCTATTTGTCATGTTCAAATAAAAAGCCTTTGTTTACAAATGCACAGACGTGTTTAAAAATATGCTGCAACATAAATTCAGCATTAAGCGTGTCGAGCAGGCACCATGCTGCTCGAGAAGAGTTTATGCATTCAAACGGAACGGCTTTGCTCTTATTCCCGTCTGCTCTTACCGAGCATGGGCTTGACTCCAAACGACCGCATTGGTGACGCGCACAGATGCTTCTTTTCATCCGCCAGTGTAAACGAATGCAAAGTGCACATGTGGCGAGATGGTCCGCCTCTATCCCGCATCCAACCCCCCCCCCCTCACCCCGTGATAAGCATGAGTCACCCGGTGCAGTGACCGAATGAACGCGATCTGTATCTGGCCTCCCCACCCGGGCAGAGGCTGGAAGCGTTGCTCGTGGGAACTGGGTCCCTCAAATGCGGCAAATTTATACTCAACTCAACTTTATTTATAAAGCGCTTTAAGAACAGGCATTGCTGTATACAAAGCGCCGTACATAAACATAAATATCAGTTGTGCAGTAAGTAATTAGGTAACAAAACAAGAACAAAGCAAACATTTTGAAATGCGTATACAAATTTTGTTTTGCAAGTAAATACATTTTACATCAGTAAATGAATAAGAAATTGGCAAGTAAATGAATAATTAAATTAATGCATAAATAAGTAGACCAGGGTGTCACGGTATGTAGAAGATTGTGGACCCAAATCGAGGAGACAGATGAGACGATGGGAATTGGCAACTTAGGGTGATTTATTAACTCTGCAAGAAAACCAAAACTAGACTTGACGAGGGCAAACTTGACTTGACTTGACTTGATTTTACTTGACTTGACTTGACTTGACTTTACTTTACTTTACTTTACTTGACTTGACTTGACTTGACTTGACTTGACTTGACTTGACTTTACTTTACTTTACTTTACTTTACTTTACTTTACTTTACTTTACTTTACTTGACTTGACTTGACTTGACTTGACTGAATTGCAGCTTGACAGCTAATACACCCAGCATGACCCACGTAACACCAGCAATGCACCCACACCGACTGGACAAACACAACAGGCTAAATACGCCAACACTAATTAGCTAAGGAGACACACCTGGGGGAAACACAAGTGGCTGAGGGCAGTGATTGGTCACACACAGGGAAGGAAAGACACACACACAGGTGGACACTGTTAAACAAATGAGACAAGGGAAGAAACAAGGAACACATGACAAAAACCACCAACCACAGACAAACACTCCCAAAAAAACACCAAAAGAAAACAAAATCCCAACCCCACAGAACCAAAACATGACACGGGGGTCTCCAAGTCCGGTCCTCGAGAGCCCCTATCCAGCTTGTTTTCCCTGTCTCCGTCCTTCAGCACAGCTGAATCTAATGATCAGCTAATCAGCAAGCTTTGCAGAAGCCCGATAACGATCCCGATCATGAATCAGGTGTGTTAGTGGAGAGAAACATGGGAAAACAGGCTGGATAGGGGCTCTCGAGGTCGAACTTGGGCACCCCTGAAGTAGACTAAACATCAAATTCATACACCCCACAAAACACCAAAAACAAGTCTCATGAGCCAAAAGCCAAAGAATACAGATGTGTTTTAAGACGTGTTTTAAAAGAGGATAAAGAGGGGGATTGCCTAATATTTAGTGGAAGGTCGTTCCAAAGGGAGGGACCGGCAACACCAAAGGCTCGATCTCCTGACATATTTTAAAACTTTTTCCATATATATGGTGCTATAGTAGAGGCTGGGGTTACGTTATGCATCCATTAGATGGTGCTGCGCTAAAGGGAATGTCAACAAAATAGTCAGATAGGTCAGTCAAACTTTATTAATAGATTACAAACCAGCTTTCTGACAACTCCAAAATGAATAAACAGCTGTTTTATTATTTTCTCTGAGGTAAAGTATTAGTATTAGCTAGCGATCCAAGATGGCGGGATCTTCTGCGCATGCGCGTCACCGATCGTGCAGGGTCACCGATAGCGTCTTGACAGCGAGACCTGTTGCGGCTCAATATTGATCCATATATAAGGCGCACTGGATTATAAGGCGCATGGTCAGCTTTTGAAAAAATTGAAGGCTTTTAGGTGCGCTTTATAGTGAGGAAAATACGGTATATTATAATATATTCCAACTGTCTCACTTTTACGTTTTCTGCTGGAGCGCCGGTGGCGGCCGTTAGAAAAAAATGCATAAATTAGCCGCATCATTTTTTAAGCCGCAGGGTTGAAAGCGTGTGACAAACGTCGCGGTTTATAGTCCGGAAATTACGGTAAATCTTACAGGGGGTGAAAGAACTCGGCTTAGCGTTCACAATTTAATTACTAATACATAATACTAAACGATTGCTTACTACCATCAGTCTCCAATATATTATTGTTGACAATTGCTCTGGTCAACTCAATTTACTGGTGCCACCAGCAAAGAAAAATGAGACTTTAAATTTTGGATTAATGTAATGCATCACACAAATTCACATGGCAGTGAGCCATCCAAATCTAATATAATCCATTAATGCTTTAACTCTGGCCAAAGAAGAGGTCAAGTACAGGGCACTAGCCCCCATTTTTTGTCTGAGGTGCGTCTTACTCCTGTACATAATCATTTATGAAGCTTTTATTTGGCAGTCTTGGCTTGACTGGCATTGGAGCTGCATTTCCCAGCATGTCGAGAGGCAATTTGTAAAAATCGTATTAAGAATTTTTATTGTTCCATTTGTTGTTGTTTGACGTCCACCCATAGGGTGGCTTGGCTCAGTGGTAGAGTGGTCATCTCGCAACCCAGAGGTTGTGAGTTCGATCCCATGCCATTGTGACCGTGTCGAAGTATCCTTGAGGAAGATACTGAACCCTCAGGTGGTCCTGATGCTGCGTCATCAGTAGGTGAATGAGTAGTCGAATGTAAAGCGATTTGAGGGCCTTGTAAGGGAAATGAAGGACCATAGTTGTGTGCGTGTTTTTTTTGGCTAGTGTTCTGTTTAACTCATTTGCTCTCAATAACGTATAAATACGTTTTTTTTTAATGTTTTAAGTGTCCCAAAGACGTATTTATACGTTTTTTTTATTTGTTTTGTTTTTTATGCTAGAGCATACAGAAGGCTTTGATGCAGCCTCTCAACTGCAAAGAACGGTTGCAGAAATGGTAGTTATTACACAAACGGCCTGCAGGTGGCAGCAGAGCAAAGGCGATCAACCAAGGCCATGTAGAAAAAAAGCTCAATTACTTACAATTTTGAATAGATTTGTGAAAACTGATGAAACTTACCTCTCTTCTAATGCTAATCACTGCAAAACGGAAACAGATAGAAACATATTTTTTTTCCTGATAAAAGAAGAGACTTTAATCTTTCTTTTGATAGGTTCCATGCTTTTATAGCAATTGAACACAATATTCTGTGGGCTTTACAAAATCAGTCAAAATCCAGTAAAACGACCGGGAGCGAACGGAATTGCTTCTGTGAAAATGGCTGGGAGTGAATGAGTTAATCTTTCAAATGAATGACTTGTCGGGGACGTCACATCTTGGAAAAAAAAAAGTTCCTGAAGACATTCTTGCCCTGTAACTGCAAAGACGGTGAATAAGGGGAAAAACAAATTCATTAATATTGTGCTCCAGTTTAAGACTAAGTTACAAGTGCGCATTCGCCAATTTTCCACATGCTGTAAATGAATTATCAGGCCAAGGTCACTCGGAGATGAACATGGAATAGCTCAAATGAAACTGGACACCTTCCATTTAACGGATCAGGCAAATTAGATGATCTAATTCAAGTTAGCACATCAGAACATGCAGTTAGTTGATGCTTAAAGGTTTCGAAAATGGAATGTCTCTAAAGTTGTGAAATTTGGAGAGCAACCAAAATCCTCATAGAAAATTGTGTTATCATAACATATTCTGTTCAAACCTGTGCTATGTATGTGGTTATAACAACGTATAATAACTCACTTTAAATGGAAGGCCAAATTCACATCTCATTTTGTACTACAAATGTTAATCCTGGCTACTTTGCCTCTTCCTAATGAGCTGTGAAGGGTGCAAAAAAAAAAAAAAAAAGAAGAAGAAATCCAACAACGTGTACTTTTCATCATCAAGAGTTGGATTTCTTCTGCTGCCAAATCAAAGCAAATAGATATTTCTACTGTGTGACCACATAGCGGTCATCTGGAAGACATTTTCTCAAGTATAATGATGGAATTTATTGGGCTGTCAATCATTTTAGCCAAGATTAACCTTGGGAGGCACAGTGTGAAGTGCACATTTTCTATCGAGATCCCCCTTCCTACATAGATGGTCGGGGTGGCTATTTTGTGCCGTTTTACTCCGAGTTCAGACAGCATGGAGATATTCCAAGAATTCATTAGTGAATATATATACAGTGGAACCTCTACTTAGGAACGTCTCTTCATACGAAATTTTCGAGTTACGAAACTCCTCAACGGGAAAATATTGCCTCTTGTTACAAAAGAAATTTCTAGATACGAAAGGTAAAAATGCATTACCGAACGTAACATACTTTCGGCTATGGCTATTTGCTACCATAGGTATGAGCGTATACTAGATCGGTGTGTGTGCATGTTTCTGGCATCCCATTGGTTTAGAGGAACCTCTACCATAGGTATGAGCGTATACTAGATCGGTGTCTATACAGCGTCCTCATCATTCATCCCGCGGCCCATGAGGTGTTCCGATAGTTTTTCATAAATGTATGAACTAACGGCCAACGAATTTGTGCAAAAATTCAAACAATTGGTGATTGATGAAGGCACAGTAAGTTGCACAAAAAGATGCCTCGCCATACCGGAAGTTTCCATGAAATTTCAGAATTTGTTTAAAAGAATCGCCCAGAAAAAGTGTTCACCAGTCGGGCGTTTGCTCACGAAGATGATGTTTGCATTGGACATTAACGAAGGATTGTTTTAAAAAAATAAAAAAATAAAATAAAATAAAAAACATCCATGGATCAGTTCTTTACAAAACACCAGGCAAAAAAAAACAAAAACAAAAAAAAACACTTCTGAGAGAGAACATGAACCAAAGAGGGCAAAAAACGATGAGGAAAGCAGTTAAAAAGGTAAATGACCATCATTTTTATTCTTTACTTTATTCTGTTTTTTTACATTACGCACAAATCTCATTTATTGTGCAATAATCTAATTGTAACATGTATTTGTTACATGTTTTGATGCATTTTTATACTTTATAAAACATTTATGTCTGAATTTTGGGAGGCTTGGAACGGATTAGGGCATTTACATGGAAAATGCGTCTCTACTTACAAAATTTTCTACTTAAGAACTTTCTTCCAGAACCAATAAATAGAGGTACCACTGTATAGCAACATGCTGTCAGGCATGTATACGACTACAACGTAACTCTGCGTGACCTGACCAAAGATGTGTTAAAAGACCCGCGTCCATCTCGTCACCAGACGTTCCCGCGGGTGGCTTCGAAAGCCAACATCTCACCGCGCCTTTCCGCTTTCTTTCCCCCCCCCACCCTTGCTTCTTTCCATTCTTCATCTTGCTGTCACTCTTCCTCACCTCCAAGAGCGTCGCTCCATCCCCGCTCACTTTGGGCAGACATCCAGGAGCGATGGTGGCTCTCAGGATTTCATTAAAAAGATGTTGATGGAGTTCTCTCCCTGGGCAAATAAATGTGCTCAAGTCCATTTGAGGGCGCATTGTTGGGAAATGGATTACTGAATTGGAGAAGTAAAGGAAATAGGAGAAGGGAATTGCAAAGTGAAAAAAGAATGCCGAATTCCGGGTTGGTCTTTTTTTTTTTTATGGTTTGCGGTATTTTGCTGTGTAATAGTGATGACTCCACTTAAGTGGTGTATTTACGTCATGTTTACGTTGGTGCTGCCTGCCTTTTTTTGTTTTGTTACTAGCATCAACAGAATTTGTCTCACTTTTATTGATGCAGTAAATGTGCCCTAACATCGACTACTCGGGAAATGGACCTACAAATGTTACTTTAACAGTTTCAGGCGTCACAAACTGCAGCAAAGTGTCTTCTTGTGGTTTATGTCAGCATTTAGATGCACTCAAGGATTTTTTTTTTCTTTCTATATTGATGTCACATCCTTCTCCATGAGACATTATACTAGTTGTCATGGATCAATAACATTTCTGCAATTAATTGATGTGGAATTATTTCCCCGTTTCACATTTGACCATGGATGCCAGAATAAAGCGTGCTGTAGAGAGCAGCACCCGGAAATGTTTGCGCGTGTATGGGAAGGTTTAGCCAGCTAATGATAGTTGTGTTAAAATGTTAAGCAATTACTCAATAAAGTCCATCTCAACCTTTGTCGTTAGCACTCAGGGGCCTATTCACTAAACACGCGCAGATGGGGAAATCCGTCACTAAGTGCTCTGCCGAACAGATTGCGTCACGGTGCGCCGGTGTTATTTGCGCATATGTAAATGAGGTCATTTGCATACATTTGACGCAAAATATGCCCACCCCAATGCAAATGAGACTCATTGATAGACAGCGTCTAATTCACTAACGCCAGCGCAAATAGCAACACCGCGTTTGCGTGACGCAAATAACGTTTTTGGAAAGCATGTATTAACTGCTGCAATCTCGATCATGACAGCATTGCTTGCCAATTGCAGCACAACGCCCACGGCAGATCGCGCAGAGAGGGGAGAGAGAGAGAGAGAGAAAAAGAGAGCGAGGGGGAAATATTTCCGTGTTAAAGACACATTGCGTAACGCGGGCTCATCGGCAATGGCGGGGAGGCATTTTACGATCATTTTTACGTGCCAGATGCATACTGTACGCGCACGCCAAACTGAGAATATATTTTTTAAAAACGACGCACCAATAATTTGTACTTTATGAATGAATGATGTTGTTGTCGTCTGTACAGCTTATTAATGGCCCTCTAAACGCTTCCTCTCGGTCCAACCTCGATCCTTTCTGATAATGTCATCTTTCTCGCAACTGTTACTATAACAACCACGTTCTCGGCGCAAATCCATTGCCGTGTATGGTAAATCAGGTGCAAATGTGCTCCAAGCTGTCAGTTTTGTGGGCGTGTTTGCGCCGGTATATGATTAGAGCAATATCCTTAAGTGAATAGGTGGGTAACTGGGCGGAGACTGCGGGTGCAGTTGTGGTGCAATATTTCGCGCTATTACCGGACGCAGCGCATTCTTAGTGAATATGCCCCTCAGTATTTTACTGTTGACCTCTGACACGGTCCCAGCACGATCTCGAGTTTGCAAACTAGAACGTTGGATTGGTGAGGCAAACCTTCCCAGGTTAGCTAAGCGCTAGCTAGCTGGTACGACAGAACATGGATGGATTTATGAACAAAAATGATGGCACGGCAAGGGATCTTCGAGGTTAAATAAAGTCATTTTAAACTAAAAATAAAAGCTGTGACTGCTACTACAGTCTTTGTACACTCCGCGGGAATATGAGGTTTGGTAAAGTGCGTTTTGGACCACATCTGATGTAGCTACAGCAACTATACAAGTGCGCTCTATTAAACATTTACCATTATGATCATATTGTAATTTTCATTTTTGGACTGTACTTGTTTTTCGTCAAAAGTACAATTAGTAACCCATTTGAGTTGATTTGGGACTCGCTGCTTAATCGGTAAACAAATGACGATTTGTATGCAAGTCCGTCCGAGCTCTACTTTTTACGTTCTTTAAGGTTTCATTGCGTTTACTCCATTTGACTAGGGTCAACTAGTTTTCTCACCTGTACTGTTAACAGTCAAGGCATTTTATTTATTTATTTATTTTTTTAAATCTTGCTAGGAACCCGCTGCAATCACTGCCTGTCACGGTTGTTCTTCCCGTCCCCTGTGTTGTTTCACGACCATGCCGGTTTGTTCACGGTGGTCTAAAACGGGGATGCAACTGTCCGTCTTATTTGGAGACAGTGTGTGAATTAGGGCTGGGTATTGCCGCCAACTTTACGATACGATACGTATCAAGATACAGGGGCCGCGATACGATACGTATCGCGATACATATGTATCCCAAATAAGACACATTTTATTTTTATTTTTTAAACAAAATATAGGAAAATTGGTACACTGAGACACGTGCCGTGTTAAGTTTAGAAATAAATACATGTTGACATTCTTCCTCTGCTTTCATTTTTCTTAGCAAGACACAGTGTCCAATCACCGGTGAGCTATTTTTGCATTAATTGAAGGGAATTAACTTCAAAGACGCTGCTGGTTTTTATTTTTTAGGTACAATGCAAGCCGCAAAGGCAAACGTGAACTGCCGATTTAAAGTTAACTAGCAATATCGATTCTGACGCCTGCGTATCGATACGTGCATTGTGATGAGGCCCGCAACGATATATTGCCGTATTGATTTTTTGAGCACACCCCTAGTGTGAATCCGCTTTCACTTTTGAGCAAAGAAAAAAAAAAAAACTGGTTGTTGATTTCTACACAGCCAGAGTTTTCTCGCACAACTCTTGATGTTTTTCTGTTGATGCAAGGTCTGTTTTAATTTCCATCATCACTTTCCCTCCACCCGACTCCCCGTGCTATTAACATCGTTCTCTTTTTTTACTGGGGAAAGTGTTTATACACACTTTTTTTCCCCCCTTTTTTATTATCTTTTGCTTTTTTTTTCTTCCGAGCATGAGCCGTTCAGGACTTATTAAAACCAGGATTTTTGGCAGCGCTATCACTTGCCCACAGCAGTAATTACCAAAGAGGTTTGCATTGCTGCCTCCCGACCCGGCCGCCAAGGAAATATTATTACTTGTCGGTCTCTTTGTGAAGTCGGCGTCTTTACCCGGGCCAGCTTGTATCCAAGCAGGGTGCCGCAGTGTGAAACTCGATATTAATATGGAGCAAAGACGGGAGCAAGTCAGTGAGAATAAATAAATTGGAATATCTTTAAAAAAAAATGAAATGTTTTCTTCTAAATTACTCTCTGTTTACAGCGGAACCTTTGAAGAGGATTTCACCCAAAGTCTTACAATTTGGACCGCGTTTCATATGAATGCCTTCATTTGTTTATAGTTGCACACAACATTAGGGTTGGTTGCGCATCATAAGATCAAAGCCCGTATCCCACTGAGGGTTGACCGTTAGTGATGCTAGCGAAAGTTGATTTCATGTCAGAGTTAGCTCAAGGCCGCAGTATTTGCTAAACACAAGAAAGACAATTAAGGCTGTTTAACGAATGTTTAGGAACAAACTTTGACATGAAATTCATTAGCATCGCAAATGTTCTCAATCAAATACGGGCTCAAGTTGCTTGAAACTTTTTTGGGGGGTTGCTGAAGATACAGCGAAAGCATTGAAAGTCATTTGAGTTGAACTCCTAACTATTGATCTCTTCTCTCTGTGTTTCATTCACAGTTGAAAAGTAGAGTGCACACTCCTTGTATTGCTGGAACGTTTCTGAACTAATTGGCTTGGCAATCCAGTAGTGATAGACCGATATGCCTTTTTCAGGGCCGATGCCGATACCGATTATTAGTCGTCAAGGAGGCCGATAACTGATATTTCAAGCAGTAAAAGAGAAAATAATAGCGTGAAAAAAAACAAACTTTTCTTTTAATTTTAAACATATTAAGAATAGACAGTTTTGTTGAATTAAAAATTAACAGAAATTGTAGGGAACTTCCAGGGTCATCAGCATGTGGTAAGCTAAATTCAAAATTAAGCAATTAAATAAATAAATAAATAAATAGTTTTCTACTGTAAATAAAGTTTTCCAAAATTTAAAACTAATTTCTAAATTTATTTTATTTATTATTATTTTTATTTTTATTATTTTTTTATAAATTAAAAAGTGTTGGGACTTCAGTGTTTGCAGCGAATAAATAAATAGTTTTCTAAAATGTTCAACTGTAAATAAAGTTTTCCAAAATTTCAACGTAATTTCTAATTATGATTTTTTTTAATTATTATTTTTTATAAATTAAAAAGTGTTGGGACTTCCCTGTGGCAGCAGTGACAAATGTATACAAAATTAAATGTATGTAAAGGGTTCAAAAGATCTTCGCAGACAGTGAAAAATTGTCTGAATATGTTTGAAATGTCTTTGAAACAAGTAAAAAGTGTCTACAAACATCTTACAAATCCTGATGAAAGCACAAAATTTGCTACCTTCGCAAGCATTCGCTGCTCGGTGAGATTCCAGCTTTATCGGCCTTCAGATTCGTAAAAAGGCCAATGCCGATATTTGTCAACGTGCCAAATATCGGCACCGATAATCGGCCCGGACGATAATCGGTCTATCCCTACAATCCAGGGTGTGTATATGTTTAAGTACTTGGTCAAAAAGTTCGCAAGACAGAGACAGTTGACATCGGTGCACTCGGTCCAACGATGCTGAATCATTGCTATCCCATCACAGAAAATGGCGTCCTGATCACTTAAAAACGCCATATGGTTTCCAAACCGACAACCATGTAGGTGTGATTTCAGTTTAGGAAACAGGTAGAAGTCTAGTGGAGCCAAGTCTAGAGGTTAAGGGTGGGGCGGGCGTAGTAATTGAAAGCAACTTGCGCAGTATGAACAGGCGTGTTGTCCTGAAGCAAGAGCACATCCGCCCTCAAGCAGCCGCTCTGCAGTTCCGTCTTGATTGCTTCCCTCAACTTTAATTCGAAAGCGTAGTACTGTCCAGTAACAATCTTTCCCTTTTCCAAGTCGCTTATCATGATTACGCCTTCAGAATGCCAAAACACCAGACAGACACTCTCTGATTGAACTTAATTAGGGGTAGCGAATCAAATGCCGCTTTTCCACCGGAACAGTTCCACACCGAAACAGCATTTTTTTTTTTTTTTTGTCCCTGGATGTTCCTGTTTCCATGTGACTTTATCGTGGCCGAGCAGTTACAACGGTACAACGGTACGGCTACTCGGAGGTGGTTCTGCAGCGCCGGTCGTCTGGAGCCGAGCGGGGCCGTGTCGTAGCTGTCATCTGATTGGCCGACAGCAATGCAGCAAGCAATGCCGTTTGCGATGGTTTGCGACCTGAAATGTACACTGACGAAAAAACAGCGTTCCGTGTGCTCGCCCTCGCGAGCCTTTGTTGCTCCTGCTCTGCTTAAGATATCAGTTAAATATCTGCTGGACAGTAAGACGTCTGTCATCCAAGACCATATGATGAGATGAATGGTATCGGTCTCTTCATCAGCGGTTGACGTGACAGAGGTTTGTCTCACATTTTACTAGGAGGGGGCGTCCTCAGCAAGTGTCTGTTAGTGATGGGCATTGCAGTTCTTTTAGGTGAACTGAATCACGAGTAGGGGTGTGAATTGCCAAGGACCTGACGATTCGATCCGTATCACGATTCATAAGTCACGATTCGGTTCAATACCGATTAATCCCGATATGAATTTACAAGTCGATTGTTGCGATTTTTTTTTTTTACTCAAATTTAGAAAATACCGTGAAAATGTAACTTCAGTTTTATAACTGTGAGCCACTGTATTTAACAAACAGGTTGTAACCTTTTTCATGTTAGAACTGCTTTGAAATAAAATATCAAAGCTTAATGTTCCATTATTAATACAACATTCTTCCATGCTTAAGGTGTGAAAGTTAGACGTTTTGTTGAATATTTTTCCATCAAAAATGGACATTAAAAAATCGATTCGGCTGCCAATTGAATCGATTCAAGAATTGCGTGCTGTAGTATCGTGATATATTGCCGAATCGTTTTTTTTTTTAACACCCCTAATCACGAGAATCAGTTCACTTAAAAGAACCGTTCAAAAGATTCATTCACCGAATCGTTCCACCCCCCGGACGTCGTTTCAGGGGAAAAGAAAAGAAAAAAAAAAAGGTTTTTTTTTAAATTTATTTATTTATTTTTTTAAATTACGTTACTTTTTAAATTCAACTGTAATAATAATAATTTTAATAATAATAATGATGACAATAATAATGATAATAATAATTACAGTAGACGTCACTCACAGTACACAGAGAGGATAATAAATCAGTTAAAGACGACCCCAACAACGTCATCTCGCCGCTGCTGCAGCGCGGGGCACACCGTCATGTGCTGATGAGAGAGAGACTGTCACTCGCTCTTGTTTTTATACGCTTGCCCCCAGCCCAGTACGTGGACGGACACCACATTAGCCGTTAGCTTGGAGAAACATGATAATGAAAGCTTGTCCCCGCCAGCACGGAAGTAGTGGCGTTTCTTTTCTTATTTTTTTTTTTTGTCTTTTTTTTTTTTTTTTTTTTTTTTTTTAAGAGCTCAGAATTGTTCATTCGGTAGTCTTACCGATTCAACGTCTTATCATCATTGCTCTTTTTTTTTTGTGTGTGTGTGTGTATGTGTGGGTGCAAATACGTATAAATTTATACTCATTAATTCACCTAAAACATTATACAAATCCCATTACCCTTCACCTTAACCAGGTACTTCAGAGTCTCGCCAGAGTCGTGAGGTTCAAACGGTCAGGAGACCAGAGAAAGGGGTCAGAAAAGATAAAGAGAAAAGAAAGATAAATCAAAGTGAAATCCAGCACCGACCAAATACTTCCTGCCTTCCCCATGGTTACAAAATCAAAGTCTTACGACAACCCCAGAAGCCTCTAAATTCCAACAAATTAACAAGATCTCAAGAGACCAGAGGAAAAACAAAACAGAGGAAGGAGGGAAGGATCGATGAGGCAGAGTGAGAACCATAGAAACCAGTACATCCAATCCATCAAAGTGAAATCCAGCAGTGGCGTATCTGTGAGTAGTTCCTTCCTTGGCAAATCGTGAATCACTCGTGGCAAGACTACAATTACTCACTGAACTGGTATGGCAGTACGTTCACTCAATGAATCGTACGCGAACGGGAAATGGCAACAGCCGCAACACTCATTCACTGAATCGTTCGTTCCTGAACCGGAAATGGCAACACGTTCACCCACTGACTCGTTCGCTCACTGATCCGTTCACGTCCCGCCAACGGGAAGCTTCCCCAGTGACTCGTTCCTGAACAACCAATAGTGAAGCTGCATGTGTAGGAAAATCCGGCCCACGTCTGAGGCTAGCTTCTGATTGGTCGTTGGCGAAGACTGACGGCATGAGCGTGGCTGCTCTCAAATGAACTGAGAGAAGAACGAATCGCTTCAAGAAGTGAGCCGTTCACTCACGTTGACTGAAAAGATTCGTTCTCAAGAACGAATCGGTCGTGACCAACACAACATTGAAAATACGTAATGATTGCTCGAACTTCTGTTTTGTCCATCTTCCGATTTGTCACATCTCACCTTCGCCGGTCCGTTACCCGTGTCAAAACTCTGTATTAGCTTTTCTTGTTTGATAAGAAGTGTCTGCCTTTTCCATCTTTTTTTTTTTTCTGGGTGAGGCTTAGAGCTTTTTGAACGACAACAGGGTGCATTCAGGGTCAAAAGTTAAATGTCTGCAGTTGAAGGGACACCCCTTTAAAGGTAAATCAATGTGCTGAGCAAAAGCCAACTTTTCAACACATCCGTGCACTCCCTTTGACAAGAATATACGTTAACGCAAGCAACGTGAACACACATTTTAAAGATTAATTCTCACCAGTGTGTCAAACCATGCATGAAAATCCTTCGGATTACTATTCATTGCCTGAATTCATCCCCATCTCTGCGCCCTCGCTCATGCTGGTCTGTTTTTCCCTCGGTGTCTGTTATCCAACTGTGGCTTATCTGCGAATTCTCAGGTTGGGCTAATTGGCATTATTAAACCGGTGGTGGGCTGAAGATACGCAGCTTGACAGTCTGCCTGTTTACACAAAACTATCAATGCCTCTGCGTGCCTATTTGGAAAATTGGACAAGCAGCTGTCAGTTTCAATAAAAAAAGAGAGCGCGCGGCTGTGCTGGAGACTCAGGTAGTCCAATTACAGGCGGACACACTCGATGTATTAGGCAGGAGCCGACGCCTATCTCCTTTAATTCAAAGTGCGGGTGGAGAGACGTCGTCGGTTGATGTGTGAAGGGTAAATGCTGTTGGGAGCCTTTGCCGAGACAATTGCCGAATCTTCTGTATGTTTACAATCGTGCCCCAATTGGATGAAGGGCGAAATTGCGGGAGCGTGACGGACGAAAGTCCAGTGAAACTTGAGTCACTCGTTTGATGACTTGAGAAAAAGTCAACAATTTGAGACTCCACATTATGGACTTGCGAGTTAAGACTCAGGACTCGACTTGACTTGACACGTGGTGGTGTTTTACACATTACATACCAGTTTAGATTGAAGACACAGAAATTGTCCAATGATATCATTTTTTGACCTTCTTTGTCTTCTCTCTTAACTCATTCACTCGCCGCCATTTTCACATTTCGCAATCCCGTTCGCTCCCGGCTGTTTTACTGGATTTTGACTGATTTTGCAAGGAGCACAGAATATTGTGTTCTATTGCTATAAAAGCTTGGAACCCGTCAAAAGAAAGATTAAAGTCTCTTCTTTCGCCAGGAAAAAAAAAAAGAATGTTTCTATCTGTTTCCGTTTTGCAGAAATTAGCAATTAGAAGAGAGCTAAGTTTCATCAGTTTTCACAAATCTGGTTAAAATTGTAATTGAGCATTTTTTCAAGATGGCCCTGGTTGATCTCCTTTGCTCTGCTGCCACCTGCTGGCCGTTTGTGTAATAACTACCATTTCTGCAACCGTTCTTTGCAGTTGAGAGGCTGCATCAAAGCCTTCTGTATGCTCTAGCATAAAAAAATAAAATAAAAAAAACACGTATAAATACGTCTTTGGGACACTTAAAGCATAAAAAAAAAAAAACGTTTTTACACGTTATTGGGAGCAAATGAGTTAATGTAAACCAGACACTGCACGGAAGACAAAATGACTTGGACTTGCTTGAGACTTGCATGTGTGACTCATCTTTGCTCGATTGACATTTTGGTGCAGACTGCCGTGACAAGTTTGGATTAGTGAGTCATTTTTCTTCTTCTTTTGTTTTGTTTTTTCAGGGTGGAAAGATCCCTGTGAGGTGGACGGCGCCGGAGGCCATCGCATACAGGAAATTCACGTCCGCCAGTGACGTGTGGAGCTACGGCATTGTCATGTGGGAAGTGATGTCGTTTGGAGAGAGGCCCTACTGGGACATGTCCAATCAAGATGTAAGTGCTATTCAAATAACAAAAATAATAATAAATTTGCGCCAACTGAGATGCGAATTGGATGCGAAAAACTGAATTTTCAGTGTCACGGGATTGTTTGATTGGCAACAAAAAAAGATAACCTAAGGCTAGCTTAGCGGCTAGCTAGCTGGTGTAACAGAACAGGATGGATAAAAGTGGCAATATGACTAGGGATGGGCGAGTACCGAGACCAGGTATCGGTATCGGGCCGATACCAGCCCTTTTTTCAAGTACTCGAGTACTCGTGACGCAGACGAGTACAAGCGAGCGACGGCAGAGGGGGAAGACGTTAAGTGAGTCCTCCTTGCCTGTAAGTGGCGCTAGCTTGCAGCAGTTTTTCACCAAAACTTCACCGGTTTGGAAATACTTAAAAATTGTTAATCTTAAACTAAAAGAGCATTTTTGTGTTTTATTTTGAGCGTGAAGAGTGACTGTGCTGTTTTTTTTTGGTCAAAATTAAAGGAAATATATTTGTTTAAAAATATCTTTTAGTGATTTTTTTTTATTTGTCAAAATGTACTACTGGTATCGGCAGTTGGTATCGGTATCAGTAAGTACTGAGGGTCTGAGTGTCGGTATCAGTATCGGTCTGAAAAAAAGTGGTATCGAACATCCCTAAATATGAAGCTTGGTAAAGTGCTTGGGACAACATATGGCTTAGATAAAGTGCTACATAAGTGCACTTCATTTAGCATTTAGCATTATGATCAAAATGGATTTTTCATTTATTGGACTGTGACGTGTTTTTTTTGTTTTTTTTCAGCAAAAGTACAATTACTATCGATACGTATCGATACGATATCGATATTTTAAATAGCGCTGTTCCGATACCGATATTGGTATCGGCAGAGGTGCCAATACTGCATTAAAACAGTGGTATCGGTATTGGTGAGTACTCACAAGTAACATGCCGATACCATTAATTCCAACACTAATATAGGATTTTGGATGCAGCATCTTGTGTCTTGCTGGTGCACGACGTTCACTGATATGTGACATGTTCACTGCATGCCGATCTAAGATATCCTATTGGCCCTTGAATGCTCTGAACCAATGGCGGGACAGCTTTTTCATATTGAGGAAAAAAAAAACTTAAGTATCAGTATGGTATCGGTATCGGCCGATACTACAAATCTGGGTATCGGTATCGGTATCGGGAGCCAAAAAACAGTATCGGAACAACACTAATTTTAAACCAAGCCCTAATTGCATTGCATTCATTATAAAGGAAAATGTTTATGAAACAGCTTATAATAATAATAAAAGGTCAATTCAACCCCATATGTACTTTACATACTATCGAGGACAGCACACGAAATAATAAGTAGTCATGAATCGCACATTTTATAATCTCCATTTTACTTTATCGTTGACGATGTCCTTGACTCTGACTTTGCGCGAGGTCGTCTTCCAGGCCCGATCTCACTCCCGCTCTCCCCTTAAACTTCCCCGGAGAGATTTTCGAGGGCTGTTTTGTTTCCGGCGTCCGTTTGGATTGGATCCACGCGCAAAGACGCGCGCTTTGGAACTCTTCCCAAACTCCGAGATCGCTCTCTGTAAGCGAGCGAAGAGCTCCGCCCATTGGACCATCAGGCCTCGGTGGATGCTGCTCCACGAGGACCATCCAATGCGACAGATGCTGCCTCAGTGGGCCAGCAGCAAACGGCAACCTGCCGAGGCGGACGGCCGCGGTGGCAACTGGCGCCGCTCGGCGTGCCCGGCTGTCCTCGCCGCACACGTTATTTCCAAGCGCGCAAACTTCAGGATGAATCACTTATCAAGATTCTGCTGAGTTGCGCTCGACTCTGCGGCGGAGTACAGAGGAGTGTCTAATTTTTTTTTCTGATAGTATCTTTAATACTCAATTTCACAGCAGGTCCTTATCGCACACTGATGCATTTTAATGGAAAATTATATCTGAGGGAAAATGTACAGTACAGTAAAAGACAAAAATATAAAGATGTGAAGAAGATCCATCAATGACGTCAGCGTCGTCTGCCTTTTAACGCGTCGCCACAATGAGACGTCTTCTTTAAGCTCGCTCATTTTTTAGCATTTATTTAGTGCCATTTTCAATATTTTTTATTCACATCTAGTACATTTTACATCCATGTTGGTCCAGCCTTATCCTTATGGAGAACCAAAATGCTTAAATAAATAAATAAATAACTATGTAGATGACAAACTAAAAAATTAAATATAGAAATTATATAAATGGAAATTAAAACAATAAATAAATAAATAAATAAATAAATAAAAGGTAAAATACGGAGAAAAATAAAAACCGAGATTAAAAAAGTTAAAAAAAAAAAAAGAAAAGTATTAATATAACAAAATATATATATATAAATATGTACCTTGGCTAATGGCAAAACAAAGTTTTTTTTGTCTCTTTCCATCTTATTTTACATCCATGTTGGTCCAGCCTCATCCTTAAGGAGAACCAAAAATGCTTGAATAAATAAATAAATAAATAAAGATGGAGAGGACAAATATAACTAAAAAATAAATATGAAAATAATAATAAAATAATAAAAAGAAAAATACAGAGAAAAATAAAAACTGAGATTAAAAAAAAAAGTGGAAATAAATTAAAAAAAATAAATATATAAATCTGTACCCCCGGCTAATGACAAAACAAAGTTTTTTTCTCTTTCCATCTCATTTTACAACCATGTTGTTACTAGTCTCATCTTTATGGAGAACAAAAAAATGCCCAAATTTAATTTATTAATTAATTATTTTACGGTGAAATCAAAACGGATATAACAAATATAACTAAAAATTCAATACAAAAATAATCTAAATGGAAATAAATATATATAAAAATGAAAATAGAGGAAAAAAAACTTTAAAAATAAAAATAAATGTGGATATATAAATACAGTAAAATATGAATTAATAACAAAAAAAAACACTGCTCTCATATTTATTTATTTCATGTGGCAGATGCTGTCAGCAAAAAATGCATCATGGAATGTTGAAACGATCCTCAGCGTGTCTGGCGTGTACATACGGAGATGGGACATGCCATCCAGACGTTCCTCTCTGGCGACAATACGCCGTGACGAGTTCTGACTCAAATATGAAAATTCAGTGATCATTTTCAGCGGCCACTTAACTCCTTCATTCGAGTCACCATCGATCCATGCGCAGGCCTGTTATTTAGTCTTGCTCGATGAAGCGTACGCTTAATTGCGAGGGAGTGCATCTATCGGGTCAGATCAGGTCACTGGCCATGTCGGGATAAGGGGAGGCGGATGCGCAATTAGTTTGAAACACGGCGGGAGTACAATTATCTATTACCTTAATATGAAAGCAGATAAAAGCTCTCCCCCACCCCCTCCCTCAGGTGATTAATGCCATCGAGCAGGACTACCGTCTGCCGCCGCCTATGGACTGCCCCAGCGCGCTGCACCAGCTCATGCTGGACTGCTGGCAGAAGGACCGCAACGTGCGGCCCCGCTTCACAGACATCGTCAGCACTCTGGACAAGATGATCCGCAACCCCACCAGCCTCAAAGCCGTCGCCAACATCCCCGCAGTGTAAGTCGGGAAAGAAAAAATGGAGATATTGACGTCACGCTTGTTGTTGGTTGGCTTGTATTTACCGTATTTTCCGCACTATAAGGCGCACCTAAAAGCCTTCAATTTTTTCAAAAGCTGACCATGCGCCTTATAATCCAGTGCGCCTTATATATGGATCGATCTTGAGCCGCAACAGGTCTCGCTGTCAAGACGCTATCGTTGACCCTGCACGATCGGTGACGAGCATGCGCAGAAGATCCCGCCATCTTGGATCGCTAGCTAATACTAATACTTTACCTCAGAGAAAAGAATAAAATAGCTGTTTATTCATTTTGGAGTTGTCAGAAAGCTGGTTTGTAATCTATTCATAAAGTTTGACTGACCTATCTGACTGTTTTGTTGACATTCCCTTTAGCGCAGCACCATCTAATGGATGCATAACGTAACCCCAGCCTCTACGGTAGCGCTTTATACAGTGATACCTCGGCTGACGAACGCTTTAGCTCACGAACTTTTCGCCTCACGAACATTAAATTCGCGAGAATTTAGTCTCTGCTGACGAACTACTTTTCAGCGGACGAACCAAACCACGCGGTCGAACGGCACCACGGTGGCGACCACAAGAAGCTGACGCACGCTCACGGCGTCCCAGTTCGTCACCCCCTTTCTTTTAGTGCGGACGCGGTTTGTGTTTGATAGACATTTTGAGTGTACTTTTGCTATTATGGGACCGAAAAAGACCCCACCACAGGCTAGTGTTAAGCCTAATGCTACGTTCTCACCAAAAGCGAGGGACGGCGAGGGACGGCGGCGCGTTTGCATTGTAGTCAATGGAGTTCGCGCCACTAAAAAAAGCGAAAGTGCTATCACGTACCTCAAAAAAGGAGAAAATCGTGCCACGGCAGTTTAGTCCCAGGAAAGAGGTGAAAGTAGTTGGCGGTGCTCACTTTTTGTTGACTCGCTAAAGTGCTCCACTTCCTTGTTCACCAAGGGACACGCCTCCTCCGCTCCGGTGAGCACGAAAGCGCGAATGAGCGGCAAAAGTTCCATAAACGCTCGCGAATGAAGTAAGTCTACCATTGCTACCATCCTTAAGAACTACCATCGCAAAGGTAAATAAAACGACTTTATTATACAGTACACTTTATTTCTTTAATTACAATACAATAGCACATTTATTATACATAAAATAAGGTATATTTTTGTGTAGTTTTAAGGCTTATTTAGTAGAAAATTATGTTTTATAGGGACCTGGGAACGGATTATTCTCATTTTAATGGTTTCTTATGGGAAATAAATGTTCGGAAGAAGAACTTTTCGGCTTACACACACTTTCTGGGAACCAATTAAGTTCGTGAGCTGAGGTATCACTGTATATGAAAAAAGTTGTAAAATATGTCATTCATTGAAGGTGCGCCTTATAGTGCGGAAAATGCGGTATATATTATGTACGATGTTGTGCACAGCCAACACGTTTACAACTGATTGCATCACACATGACTTCTCCTTGCTCGCGATTCATCCATGATGCATCGCCCTCGTTTCAATTCCACTTTGTTTATTCTTGCATTCTGTTCCAGACTCCATGTTGAGTCGTTTGTGCTTGTTCCGCCCGCAGGCCTTCTCAGCCACTGTTGGACCGATCCATACCCGACTTCAACACCTTCAGCTCCGTCGAAGACTGGCTCGGTGCCATCAAGATGAGCCAATACGGGGACAGCTTCCTCAACTCGGGCTTCACGTCCCTGCAGCTGGTGGCTCAAATGACCTCAGAGTGAGTTTGGCGCGTTTCGAAGCCCATGCGGCGCTTGAAGGGCCCGCTCAAGTCTAGTGTGCCTATTTTTAACGGCAAACTCTCTCTCCAGTTAGCCAACATGCTGAATGAGGCGCTCGAGAGTGCACGAAAATACGAGTCGTTAACAGAAGTCACTTTTTTTTTTTTTAGAGCTGTCAAACGATTCAATTTTTTTAATCACATCGTAGAATTTTGATTAATCATGATTAATCACTGACTTAAAAAAAGTTTTTTTTCCCAACATTTTTGCCCGCCGCACACGCTCATCCTGCTTTTTCTAATCAATTAATTATTTGCATAATTTAAAATGGGGGGGAAAAAATGACCTACGGCATATGTAAACATTTATTAAATGCTTTACTTGAATGCATCCACTGTCGGCTAAAAAGGATCATCTGCGGTCAAAATTAATAGTGTGATTAATCTGTGGTAATACAATGATTAATGCAATATTTTTTGGTGATTAATTAATTAGTTAACGCTTTAATTTTGACAGCACGACTTTTTTTTGCAAAAATACGTGAATGCAGTTGGAATGCACAGTCGGATGCAATTTGTTCTCGGACACTGGTTGACTTACAGGTGGTTTTGAAATTTAAAATATTATTTTGCAAGTAACTCATGAATGATATAAATGTCTTTGTTAAAATAAATAATGAAATAAATAATAGTATATTAAAATGGGTTTGTAAAAAACAAAAACAAAAAAAAACAAAAAACAAGCATTCTCACAGTATTTCAACACATGAATGATAAAAATGGGTTTGTTTAATAAATAAAATAAATAAAAATAAAAAAATAAATAAAGGAATTCTCACAGTATTTCAAAGATTACTTATTCGCTTTTGGGGGGGGGGGTTGTGCTCTTTTTTTTTTTTTTTTTTTTTTTTCATTAACAAGCTCTCAACAAGGGCCAACCTCCTTCCAACTCATGACATCACTCGTCAGGGCATGTCTCTTAAAAGCACACATTCAACACACAGATACTACAGTAGCTATATACAGTGATTGCACATCATAAAACGTCTTTATTTCTTTACATTCTCCTTTAATATTTTTTTTTTTTCAGTATAGTGCTAATTTTCCTTTGTTCATAACATAGCACAAAAAAAAAGTGAAATTTTCAAGTTTGGAAACGGTTAAATTGTTTTAATGGGGGAAAATAGATTTCATATTCGTAAACTAAGTTTGTAGTTTAATCCCTAATTGTTTGTTTTTTGTTTTGTTTTTTTATCAGGGACTTGCTGCGAATAGGCGTGACCTTAGCCGGACACCAAAAGAAGATCCTCAGCAACATCCAGTCCATGAGGGTCCAGATGAGCCAGTCGCCCACCGCCATGGCATGACTGCAGGGGGCGCCGTGCCACGGAGCGGGCAGCATTCGGAGGACCGTCGCCAACAGCAAGTGCGGCCCCCGAATGACCCCCGATCCGTCGGAACGCGCCAGAGTGGAGACTGTCGTCTTAATCTGATCATCACCAGGAGACCAGGGTCCACACTTTGAAAAAAACAAAACAAAAAAAACATGGCGGAGTTCAGGGTCCAGGCATAAGGAAGCTGAAACTGTAATCGAGGCGGGGGGGGGGGGGGGGGGGGGGGGGGGGGGGGATTTCCTCAGCAGTAGTCGGGATCGCTTGTTGTACCTCGATGTTATCCGGACTATTTTAGAAGCGACGTGTGAGCTGTGATTTTTTATTTTTGAAACTGGTGTGCAATGAAGATGCCTTTGACCCGGCCAGACATAAGTGGTAGAATACTAACGTCATCAGTAGGAGTCGTTTAGGGGGAGAAGAATACAGGAAGAATACCGCTCATGTCATCTTTTTTTTTTTTTTTGGTCCACGTTTTGTTCTCTGTTAGCAAGATGCGCCACTCTTGCGTTTAACACTACCTGTGGAGTCGTGGGCGGGAGAATATAAATATGTTTATCTCTTGCGAAATATGATTATATCTTTCATAATAGACCTTCATATTGAAGGTGATGCTCATGAATGTGTACGTACAGGAACTCTCTGCTTGCATTTTTGGCAAAGACTGCTTTGGACACACGCGATGTGTAGCGTCCCAACATGACCCGGATCCCTACGACGGGATTTTACGTCTTCTAGATCCAGAGACGAGACTTGACTCAACCTTTACGTTATGGATATGTGGGGGGAAAAAAAAAAATTGGAAAAAGTGAAGTCTTGGTATTGTAGAGCTACCGTATTTTCCTCATTATAAGGCGCACCTTCAATGTATGACATATTTTCAAACTTTTTCCATATATAAGGCGCTACAGGGGTTACGTTACGCATCCATTAGATGGTGCTGCGCTAAAGGGAATGTCAACAAAACAGATAGGTCAGTCAAACTTTATTAATAGATTACAAACCAGCTTTTTGACAACTCCAAACTGAATAAACAGCTGTTTTATTATTTTCTCTGAGGTAAACTATTAGTATTAGCTAGCGATCCAAGATGGCGGGATCTTCTGCGCATGCGCGTCACCGATCGTGCAGGGTCACCGATAGCGTCTTGACAGCGAGACCTGTTGCGGCTCAATATTGATCCATATATAAGGCGCACTGGATTATAAGGCGCGTGGTCAGCTTTTGAAAAAATTGAAGACTTTTAGGTGCGCCTGAGAGTGCGGAAAATACGGTACATGAAAATTGCTGTGTAGGAGTTCCCCAAAAGCATTTTTTGATTGGAGGTCATGTTTAATGTGGGTGTAGACATGCCGTCTCTTTGCTGGTGAGCACTTACTTACTTGTACAGTTTTCTGTTTTGAATTCCTTGTGTTTGTCCGAAGTGCAGCGGGGGAAGGAAGGCGCCTCCCGGTTTTGGCTGGCTCCACATTCATGGTGAGTGTCCACCAATTGCCACTTAACTCATTCGCTGTTTTGACTGCGCTTTCAAAAAATATTGTGTTCTGTCTTCGTGAGGGTTGTAATAGTTCCATTTGTTTTTTATTATCTTTAAATTAATTAATTAGTTTTAATTAGTGTTCAGAGTGAGTTTTTATTTTGGATTTCCCCCCCCCCAAAAAATGCTATATTTTAGTTAAGTTTAGTTTTATTAGTTTTAGTTTGTATACTATACTATATAGTGGTGTTAAGAAAAATCGATCATGATATTACGCCGCGCAATTCTTGTATCAATTTAAATACGCGGATGAATCGATATTTAAACATCAATTTTTTATGGAAATATTCAACAAAAAGACTCACTTGGGGTCAGGGTTCACACTTTAAGCATGGAACATTAAGCCCTAATATTTTTATTTTAATGCTGTTCAAACATGAAACAGATTGCAACTTGTTTGTTATCTTACAAATCTTCCAGTTTACATGTACAAGTTTACTTTTTAATATTTTCTAAATTTGAGATAAAAAAAAAATGCATTAATTGACCAGTACATCCAGTTTACATGTACAAGTTTACTTTTTAATATTTTCTAAATTTGAGATAAAAAAAAATGCATTAATTGACTTACAGATTTGTATCGGGATTAATCGGTATGAAATCGAATCGTGATTCGGATTGAATCACCAGATACTCGGCAATTGACACACCTAATATTATACTATATGATGTGATGCACCAAATTTCCGGCCACCAAACATATTTGGGCAAAAATAGGCATTTTCGGCATTCGTCCGACATAAAATTGAAGCCGAAAGAATATGACAGAAATAGGATGTTGTGGTGACGCAAAAAAACAAACAAAAAAAAAACGCCGCAAGCAAGCGTCTTTTTAGTGTTCGTCGTGTGAGTAACGGAACAACACTAATAAACATTGACTTTACAATAAGAAACATTGGACTCTTCTTTCACCATTGAAAAAAAAGCCACAAAAAAAAAAAGTGGAGCACAACCACATTAGTGCTGCTGGCGGTCTGGAAGAGGGCACGCATGTTTGGAAAGCGTGGCGGGCGCTCGAAATCCGAACGAGCCCCCTTTTTTTGCGTCTCTACGGAGCCCAAGTGAGCATCTGGGCTGACGTTTGCCAACAGATGCCCAATGCCATTCTGACAGGCGACCAGTGCCGTTTAGATTTGCATGAGCACAAAAAGGCTTTTAGTGTCAAGCATACATGACACTCGAGCGCATCATCGTTGCCAAAATTGCTTTGGCGCCGGTCTGGAATGATCTCACAAAATAGCGCATGTATGTATTTGCATACTCCAGTGCGCTCATTCCCAACCGGGGGGCTGCAAATATATTTCTTTGTGTGCCAGCAACATTCACTCACATTGGTCATAATGGTGCTACTTTGACAGCTAAGTATTTTTTTTTTACTTTTTCATTTGAGGGCCACATACAGAAAATCAGAAGGACGCAAGGGCCACATAATGTTACGAAGAGAACTTGTGTTTAGTCCTAAAAATTGTACAAATAATGTATTTGTGCTTTTGCATATTTAGAAAAATGCTACAGTATATAAAACAATTTATTTGTAATATGGCAGTAGGGTTATTATAGTGATGGAATTTTTCATTTTAGTTAATTTTCATTAGTTTTCAGGGTGGTTCTGTTAGTTTTTGTTAGTTTAGTTCTTTAAAAAATGCTTGGTTTAAGTTTAGTTTGTTAGTTTCAGTATTAGTATTAGTTTTTTTTTTTTTTTTTTATGTGTATTACTTGTGCACTATATTTAAAAAACACCATGGGAGCGACATTATCTTTTGGTGCTTTTCGATTGGCTGCTGCTAGATGACGTCACTTCTGTGTGACAAACTTTCAAACGTCATTATTCCGGTTTATTTAAAAAAGAAATCTACTAAAAATCATAATAATAATAATAATAATAATGATAATTTATATCAAAATAAATCTACTAAAAATCACATTTAAAACACATTAAATTAATTACCAAAGACTAAAACCAAGGACATGTTTGCTATAATTATAGTTAGTTTTAGTTAGTTTTGTAAACATAAAATGTAGTTTCAGTTAGTTTTTGTTTTTTTAAAAAGCATTTTCGTTTTTATTTTATTTTGGTAACAATATTGTTGTTTTTTAATTGTAGTTTTATTTTTTCATTAGTTTTCATTAAAGGGCCTGTCAGTAGGTTTGACAGTTTCTGTTAGTAAACGAACCGTTTCTGTTTGTAAACAAACAATTCAAAATGGGCGCCTCCCATGGCTCAACCCACACGAGCTCAACGTTCACACCCCCTGCCTCTGCCCGCCGCCCCCCTGCCTCTGATCACTCTTATCACTCTACTCGTAAACAAACAACCCGTCTGCCTACACGCCCCCCGCCGCTCCAGCCACGCCCACTCCCAACCCCCGCTCTGCGATTGGGTGGAGGGGGAAACAACCGTCTGTCCACAGACACCACCCAGAAACGTCCCGTTGTTGACAAAACAGACACAAAATGGTAAAATATAGGCTGGAGGTTGGGGGTAAATTAAAAAAATCACAACCATACATTAACTTAAGCCAAGAGGAGTAGACTGAGAAGGAGTTAAAGTGTGTGCATCCTGTATTTAAAAAGTGCCTTTTCCAGAGTGAAACTGGCAGACAGCGCCTTTAACTAAAATAACCTTTAATGGCACCTGTTTTTCTATATCCCCCCTTCTTACTTTGACAATCTCCAAAGAGTTTTGTTTTGTTTATTTTATTTGAACTGAGTCAAATGCCATTTTTTTTAGCATATGTCGCGGGCCACTGAAAAATGGACGGCGGGCCGCAAATGGCCCCCGGGCCGTAGTTTGGACACCACTCTGCCTTAGGGGCTCCATAAAATTGACCACATTCTGACACAATATACAGCATTAAAAAAAAAATAATAATTGTGCTCATCCTGAAAATGTTCTGCTCTCCGTCAGTATTAGAAAGTGAGCGTGTGTTTCCAAACACTGTTTCAGATTGGCACGAATACCGGCCGCGGGATTCAATTCGAATGCATTAGCACTCCATTCGGGCGCCGTCTCATGTTTGCTTTCGTCCACACGAGAGCCCGCCAATGAGATAAACGCTCTCATTTTATTCTCGCCATTTCCTCTGTTTGTCACTATCACATTGTAAATGACACGAGGCGGGCTGGGCGTCCTCCTCCCTCGGGATCCTCTTCCATATGGAGACCATTGACAGCGCTCGTTCTTCTTCTTCTTTTTTTTTTTTACGACGCTGTAAAGTGTCGTAAAGTGACCCTCTTAGTTGCCGATTTCACGCTTGTCATTGATGTCGCGAGAGCAGGTTGACCTGAATGATGGCCTGAAACGGAACGTTCTCCTTTTTAAATCTTCCCTTTCAGGACCCGGGGAGGCTCGACGCACTCTTTTGTACACGCGCGCGGTCAACGAGAGGGACGTCGGAGGCGGCCAACGAAGGAAAGCAACCAGTCACGACCTCACGCCATCTTGTGGTACAAACACACGTTCAACATGGCTTTTATTTTTGTATGCGTGCGCGTGCGAAGCCTGATCGTGTACAGACATTTTCGACAGGCGCCGGTACATCGTACGCGTGTGTGAAAGTCGCCCTTTTTTTCCCGTCCGTTTCTGTAAAAGCTCTCACTTGTAAATTGTGACAAAAGTACACGTCCAAGAGTTTGTAAGCTGTAACTTTCTGAAAACTGTTGTACTAAAATGCACATAATAAAACGCCTTGACAGAACAAGTCCACTCATCGTCTGACGTATTTGTGTGAGTGCGTGTCTTTTTTTTTTCTTCTTTTTTTTCATATCAACATGAAACTGTGAATTAGTCAACAAATCAGAGGTGGGAGGGCCACAGTAATTTCGCAGCAGGCTTGTCAGATGTCTAATGTTTACTTTCACAAAGAACTGACAGATGATATTTAAAGTCTTCACCAGTAATAATGGAGCCGTCACTCATAATAACGAGGCAGACAGAGAAATATCAGATTTCGTCTCTGATATGTGTCCAAAATGCCAACGAGAGAATTTAGTCGTAAATAATACAAAAGCTGAAGTGCAACAATGTAGCGCTTGCGAATGTAGCTTGCCATGATGCCACTGTTATTAGCGTTGGGGTACACCAATGAAGAAACGTGAAAACAAAACATCAATGTCGGCATTAAAAAACACAAGCACACATTTTTATAGCATTTTATTTCATAATTCATTGCTTTAATTTAGGTATCATTATTGAAGAAAAACATCACTGTATTCTATTTAAAATAAACCACAATCATACTGTATCGTCCTTATTTGCTATTTGATGACATCACTTCCGGTTACAAACTATGCCTGATATATAATACAATCAATAAAAGTTACGTTGTATAAAAAACTGTATAAATGAATGTTATTTTACTGCACCTTAAATGCAACATTGAACTGAACTTTGATTTAAATCACAAACAGAACAATAAAAAAGATCTTTTTAAAAATTGGTTTTATGAAGTGTACTTATGCTAAAGCAGAGGTGTCCAAACTACGGCCCGGGGGCCATTTGCGGCCCGCCGTCCATTTTTCAGTGGCCCGCGACATATGCTAAAAATGGCATTTGACTCAGTTCAAATAAAATAAAACAAAAATGTTTGGAGATGGTCAAAGTAAGAAGGGAGGGTATCAAAAAACAGGTGCCATTAAAGGTTATTTTAGTTAACTAAAACTAATGTAAAAAAAAACAAACTACAATTTTTAAAAAAATAAACAATATTGTTACCGAAATAAAATAAAAACAAAAATGCTTTTTAAAAAAACAAAAACTAACTGAAACTACATTTTAAATAATAATAATAAAAAAGATGCTCAAATTACCTTTAATAATAATATTATATACGTAATTTTCATGCTTAATGATAATATATTATGTTAATGATTTTTCACAATTAGGAAACAGAAATATCAATATAAATATATTTGCAATTTCAAATCAATTCTACATCATTCCTAGAAAATCCCAATTTCCCAACACTGGCGAATTATTTTCGACGAGGCCCTCAGGCTAATCAATTGTGGTCCTTGCAGGCTACCTGGGGCACCACATTGGTGACCCCGGACTTGATCATTGGAAAAACACAGAAGTAGGAGACTCAAAGGTAAAAGTAGTAGGTAGTTAACTCATTCACTGCCAATGACGACTATAGACGTCAAAAATCCAAGCAAACAGCCAGTGCAAATTTTGACAAGAAATTTGAATTTTGTTTTAGTTATTCATTGTTTTCATTCATAGTTATTAATCCCCATTGTTATTAATAACAACAATGACAATTTCATTGCTAAGTGCTACCATCGTGCATCGTGATCGGTCTTGGTCTTACTGAGACCGCAAACTGGGTCTCAACCTCCAGAAGTTAATTCAGTCGACTTAAAATTGCTCCTTATTTTTGTCGACTAAAGGTTGGATTAAAACTCAAATACAATCAGGTGACTAAGTTATGACTAAGGCTTTAATTATATTTAGTCAGAAGACTATAACTAAAACTAAATTGAAATTTCTTTTTTTTTTTTTTAATTAAAATTAAATTTAATTATATTTATTTATTTATTTTTCAAAATTAACACCGGCTGTTTGCTTGGATTTTTGACGTCTATAGTTGTCATTGGCAGTGAATGAGTTAATAAAATAATATATGTTTATATGTAATCTTATTTTTTGTTTTATCCTTATTTTAGGTACATGACTTAGTTGTATAAAACTCTACATTCCCAAAAAGTGAGGCCCTTCTAAAGTTGAGTTTCCAGGAGGTGATTCTGATGTTGTTTTCTTTCCAAGTATGTTCCCAAGTAATGACATGCTTGATGAGGTGAGTCAAAAGATAGCGAGCGAGCGAGCGGATGTGTCCCAACTCTTCCCACTCAAGCGTTAAGACTTTATTGACTTGTAAATGATTGATGAGTGGCTGGCTTCATATTGGAGCAGGCCTGACGGCGGCGCCGGAGAAGAGAGGACGCCAACCAGACTCAGCAACCGGCCAACGTTCTGTCTTTTTCAGTTGTTTGATACGCAACACTCACAATCAATTCACAAAACGGGAAGCAAAGATGAAAGCCTGAGCCAACGCCGTAATTTATTGCGCTTCATGCAAATGCTTGGTTACAATGCACACAAACGTGGCAATGAATTAAAAGTATTTTGCTGTCCTACGGTGGTTAGGAGGCATTCTTCGTCGAAGCTGTAAAATCGATAGCTTGGGGGCGACTTGTGCATCTACTGAGCCATAACAAACCCAACCTTCTCAACACTTAACTGTACGGATACCAGATATCGGTATCGGGCCGATACCAGCCTTTTTTCAAGTACTCGAGTACTCGTGACGCAGACGAGTACAAGCGAGCGATGGCAGAGGGGGAAGACGTTAAGTGAGTCCTCCTTGCCTGTAAGTGGCGCTAGCTTGCAGCAGTTTTTCACCAAAACTTCACCGGTTTGGAAATACTTCAAAATTGTGAATCTAAAAGAGCATTTTTGTGTCTTCTTTTGAGCGTTAAGACTATTGAAGAGTGACTGTGCTGTTTTTTTTTTTGTTTTTTGTTTTTTTGTCAAAATTAAAGGAAATATATTTGTTTAAAAATATCTTTTAGTGATTTTTTTTTTAATTTGTAAAAATGTACTACTGGTATCAGCAGTTGGTATCGGTATTGTTTTTTTTTTTTTTTGTCAAAATTAAAGGAAATATATTTGTTTAAAAATATCGTTTAGTGATTTTTTTTTAATTTGTCAAAATGTACTACTGGTATCAGCAGTTGGTATTGGTATCCATCCATCCATTTTCTTGACCGCTTATTCCTCACAAGGGTCGCGGGGGTGCTGGCGCCTATCTCAGCTGGCTCTGGGCAGTAGGCGGGGGACACCCTGGACTGGTTGCCAACCAATCGCAGGGCACACAGAGACGAACAATCATCCACACTCACACGCACACCTAGGGACAATTCGGAGCGCCCAATTAACCTTCCATGCATGTCTTTGGAATGTGGGAGGAGACCGGAGTACCCGGAGAAGACCCACGCGGGCACGGGGAGAACATGCAAACTCCACCCAGGAAGGTCCGAGCCTGGACTCGAACCGGAGACCTCAGAACTGGGAAGCAGACATGCTAACCACTCGACTGCCGTGTCGCCCGGTTTCGGTATCGTTTTTGTAAAAATTAAAGGAAATATATTTGTTTAAAAATATCTGCCGATACCAGTAGTACAATTTTGACAAATTAAAAAAAATCACTAAAAGATATTTTTAAACAAATATTTTTCCTTTAATTTTGACAAAAAAACAAAAAAAACAAAAAACGATACCGATACCAACTGCTGATACCAGTAGTACATTTTGACAAATAAAAAAAAAAATCACTAAAATATATTTTTAAACAAATATATTTCCTTTAATAGTGATTTTTTTTTAATTTGTCAAAATGTACTACTGGTATCGGCAGTTGGTATCGGTATCGGTGAGTACTGAGGGTCTGAGTATCGGTATCGGTCTGAAAAAAAGTGGTATCGAACATCCCTAATATATATTTATTTATTAACAAGGGGAGTACGGCTCTTATTTTTCCCCACTTAAAACACTGCTGGAATTCAGGAATTCCGTAAATTTCGTTATACATACGAGTGTGAATATTAATGCACATTTTTGTCGAAATGTTATGACAAATAATTTGATGCACTCTCTTTTGCAACGACGCTACCACTTGCAAGCGTGTGGAGCGATTGACTTATGTTATGGACCCAAATAAAAAATCTCCGATAGTGACCGCAAAGTGGCGAGGGACCAAAACGTCATCTTTACCCTCTGGTGAAACACTTCAAACAATTAGTGCGGTTGTAAATGTGACAGTATACAAGGTGTATCAATAATGTGTTTTGTCTTGGAACTTTCTTGCCCCCTTTGGTATTTTGCAGGTGCAACTTTACGGTTCCTGTGGGGAAAGCGAGAGTCGACTCATTGAAATGGTGTCATTGCACTTTCAGAGATCCACTAAAAGCAACACAAAAGTGCTGCAATTGATGCGGTGATGTTCTTGATGGCATTCTTCCCTTCCCGTATTCCTTCTGCTTAATTGGCCGTGTTTGTCACGCTAATCACAACAATTAGACTTGCGAGAGTCGGTGTGTGCGCGTGCGTCTCACCTTCACATCCCAGCAAGTTTGAAAAGTGACTTTCCTTCAGCAAAATCTTTGCCTTAATCAATATTCCCCGAGCAATCACCTGTGAGAAAGGGATTGGTCTCCTGCAGAGAAGGCAAGCAAGTGAGTCCGGGAGAAAGCAAAGCACTGAGCACTGCGGGGGGGAAAAGTGAGTGTGGGGGTGGCGAACTTCGAGGGAATACTGAGCGGAGGACAGTGGGTGAGCATGGGGGAACCGATAAGACGACGCCATTTTGGTCCGTGTACTTTTCGGCCATTTGTTTTTCCCTCTGAAGCAAGGAAACGGGAAACGGGAAACAAACCGATTTCTGTTTTTTGTTTTGATGTATATGAACAAATAACGGGAAACGAGTCGTCTCCCGTTTTTGTTGAAATAAAAATGAAAAACGGGAAACAAGCCTTATCCGATGTTCTATTATGTGTTTATTTAGCACAAATCGGGAAATGAATTTTTTTTTTTTAATTCGACATAACCAACATCAAATACAATACAAACAAATTAAGCACCACAAAATGTTACACACAAGTCGATGACAGCACGTTTCAAGAAACATACACTTAAAAAAATAAAATAAAATAAAAATAAAAAACATAAACAAGAACAAGGGGCAGTGTTACAAATTGTCAAAATTAAAGGATCCCATAAATCTTTTAAATCAAGACAAAGTCATTCAAAAAAACTTCAAAAGCAAGGGCATTTTTCTGATTCATAAACCTTAACGATTTTTCAAAGAGACAGATCTCATTCTTCAAGTGAGCCATACTAGGATTTGTTTTAAAAAAAACGACATTTGTAAATAAAGTGTTTACTCAATACAAGCAAGACATTGACACCAAAGTCAACTTTCCTATCGTGAATATTCATTCCAAATTGGATCTCTTTCATCGACAGCCAGGAAATGAAATGTGGCCGTAAACCGTTTTTCGCAAGCTGGTTTCTCCTTGACCCGGAAGCCGTTCATCTTTTGCGGCGCGTCACTGCTGCTGCTGCAGTAGCAGCTTGCTGCCCCCTAGTGTCTATTTCGAGGTCCCTGTTGGCGCCTATTCTTCAGGACTTCCAAACATGGCTATCACAACTTGATAATGGAAATGAAAAATAACGACATGACGTCTAGTGAAATCGCTACACATCTGCGTAGCCAATTTAGCCCTATAAGAGGACTTTCGGAGAGAAATGTCCTAAGGTGGCTGCTCAGATCATTGTCTGTCAGAGGCCTCTAAATAGACACTAGGGGGCAGCAAGCTTCCACTGCAGCAGCAGCTTGTGACGTGCCGCAAAAGATGAACGGCTTCCGGTCAAGGAGAAACTAGCTTGCGAAAAACGGTTTACGGCCACATATAATTTCCCAATTTGTGCTAAATAAACACATAATAGAACACCGGATAAGGCTTGTTTCCCGTTTTCCATTTTCATTTTTATTTCAACAAAAACGGGAGACGACTCGTTTCCCGTTATTTGTTCATATATTAAAAAAAAAAAAAAAAAAAAAAAAAAAAAAAAAAAAAAAAACGGAAATCGGTTTGTTTCCCGTTTTCCGTGTCCTTGAAGGAAAAACGAATGGCCGAAAAGTAAACGGACCGCCATATACGGTCAGTCCAGTAATTGTTCCTTCTCCTTTCAGTGCAGACGCTAAAAGTGAAAAAGTTTCACGCCACTTAAACAGTATTCACATGATTTCATTAGTGTGAGTGTTTGGCCGGTCATGTAACAAGATTAGGGCTCATCCTCAGAAGCAAATTAAATGTCATCCAAGTGGTAGATGCTTTTTTGCAGATTAGATTCCTCTACGGTAGGGAAAAGAAGGAAGAGCAAAATTTAACATCCAAACCATGCATTCATTTTGCCTGATAGTTGAATCAGTTGTGGCTGCCGAATCCTCACACAGTTTCCACTAGGGGTGCACCGATCACAATTTTCCGATCTTTCCCCGATCTTTTAAAAAGTCCGACCTGCCGATCCCGATTTTTGTCGATTTTTATTTTTTTTTTCATTACAAGCAGCATATACCTTCAGCGTTCCAATCTTGTTTTATTGGAAAACATTCGAACAATATCGGCAAAATAATACAAACGGGTTGTTTTATTTGCACATGAAGTCGTTCTCGCAAATAAAAATGAAAATTCTATTAGTCATCTCAGCAGAAGAGGACAGTGGCTGACTTTTTCAGACCTCTGAGGAAGGAGATGAGATTGGTGGAAAAGATCGGTTTATTTTTAAGGGATCGGCCGATCATCGATCTTCCAAAATTAAGGAAATCGGGGCCGATAAATCGGCCGGCCGATGTTTCCACACTTTTAAACACTTGTTACACTTCATAAATCGAACTTTTATGCAAATTAAATGATACAGTAAATAATGTAACGGCGCTGTAAATATTTTAATTCCCGGCAGAAGTTCATCCTCTTCGACTTCCATTTCAAAGATGAAGATGATGACGACAACGAAGAAGAAGAAGGGTTGCCACAAAAATGTGCTTTCAGTTTCATGAACCCGCCTGGATTGATTCTTGTTGGCATTCTGGTTAAAAGGCAGTGCTTCTCAATTATTTTATGTCATGCCCCCCCAGGAAGAAGAAAACATCTCACGACACCCCACCCCCCTCACGACTATTAATATAAATATAAATAAATAAATAAAATTAATAAAATCTCAGACTCTCTCCACCTGTCTTCTCATCCCTGTTAAAATTTTGTCATGGTGTCACTTGAGGTTCTGCAACACTTCATACTCATACTCTGTGCTGTGTGCAAAGCGTGCATGCTCAGTGCAAAAAAAAAAAAAACCTACACCACCGAACGAATGCTTTCTGTGCACACACTGTCAATGAGAGCGCCACTGCCCCCTAATGTAGTGGAGGCGCAATTGCACTTTATTCTAAGACAGTAAAAAAATAAATAAAAAATAAATAAAAAAAGCATGTTCCCCGAGGTCCAATGCGCCCCCCCTATTTGAGAAGCACTGGATTAAGGTAAGCCATTTTAAAAATAATAAGACCAACTTGAACGTGGTTATTAAATGGACAAAGAAAAAAGAAGAAAAACAAATTTCTTCTCAAGAAAATCAACATTTTTTTTTTTGACCGGTCCGACTTACCATGAAGAAATAATAATAATAATAAGTGATAAAACTCAAACTAGCTAGGTAAACAATTGTGCTCCATTGTGTTACCTGTGTGCTTCAAGTGTTTTTCATTCCCCTGGCCACTGCGCCACTCTGCCAGCCACGCCCAGCTCATTAGCCACCCTGCTCAGCTGGGCACACAAGTCTTTAAAATAGGCAAATCGGCCACTATTCAGCTCTTTTCATACTCATCTACTCTTTGCCTAGGAGGCTTAAGACTTACTTTTTTAGTTTGGCATTTGATTGATCTTTATTTTATTTTATTTTAATTATTATTATTATTTATTTTTTATTATTACTTATATATATATATTTTTTTATCCCCTTTCATTTATTTAACTATTTTAATCTATATTGTCTTGTAGCTTTGTTTTTATTTATTTATTTTTCTATCGTGTTTAACTGTTTTCTTTTGGTGTTTAAATGTTTTTATTTGGTAGTTATTAAATTTTTAGCTCCAGTGTTTTCTCATGGTGGAGCCTCCACAGTGAGAGGAATGCTTGGTCTTCATCCATCTCACTGTGGATGAACTCCTCCTTGGTGCCTTTCCTTACAGGGTACTTCTGTGCCCCGCCATGTTGTGGTTTTCATGTGTTTGTTGGGTTTTGGGTGTGTCTGTGGGTACGATCAAGGGGATGGGGGGGCTTTTTCTTTCTTTTATTTTATTGTATTATGGATGTCCAGCACTTTTGAGTTGAATTTTAAAATGTATGAAAGGTGCTATATGCTTTTTATGTATAAGGAGGCATTCAGCGGGGTCAAATGAGATTTTATATCTCGGCGGAGTTTATCTTATTTAACTCATTCACTGCCTTTGACAAGTATACTCGTCAATTGTATTTTTTAGAGCGGTGCTAAATGGGGGCGAATCTGAGCATGCTCCACTGTAAATATCAAACTTGGAAACAACTTTACTGATGCCCAACCACCGGTAGATGACATCATTGCCCCATTTTATACCAAATAAACACAGTTTCAGAGTCAATGAAGGAAATGGCTGTATTTTGGCAAACCTACATTTTTCTCCTGTCAATTATAAAAGAACGGGACGAGACAAAAAGTAGGGAGTCTATTCTGTCATTTGGTAGATTCGGTTTATATATAATTATTGAATGGAATATCACGTGAGTATTGAAAATTTGCTAAAATGGCTGGCAGTGAATGAGTAAATGTGACTTAAAGTAATTTTCTTTGTGGTAGGTATAAATAAATCCTCTTCAAAAACATTGGCACCTGTCGTGGGAAAAAGGTGACAAATAGAAACCAGCTTGGGGGGGGGCACTTTTTAGTCGAACTTCCACTAGGACTCCATGATATTGGAAAAAATGCAATAGAGTTGTTGAATATTGCAACATCGATATTATTGTGATTTAAAACATGTACCTAAAGGAATAACATTTTTATTATCGAATGAAAGAATATTTATTTATTTTTTTCACGTGGCAGAATAAGCAAGTGCAATGTATTCTTAATTAACTGTAATTATCCTATGTAATGTTCAACTATCGGTTGGTGATGCACATTTAAGTTTGCATCTGACTGGTCAAATTCAGATCAAAGCATACAATTCCATATGAAACTTATTGCATGTCTTTGCAATATGCACATTGCATGGGCCAAAAATGCAATTTGATCAAAATGGAAAATGGAATGCACTTCTATAGCGCTTTATTTTGACCTTATGTTTACAAAGTCAAATGTATTCACTTATCTTATTCAAACGTACCGGATTGTGGCCTTCACCGGCGCGTCAACAAATGGAAAGGTTAACATTTTTAGCAGTTTAAAATAACTTTCTTTAACCTCCAGGATCCCGTGCCATGCTCTGGCTCATGGGAAAACAAAGGATGTTTTTCCTCTTTGATCCTGTTTTCTATTCATCTATGTTGCTACGAGCTTAATCCTAGCTATAGCATTAAGCTAATTCATCTCACTGGGACGGCGTCCACGTTTTCAAACTTCCTTCTGTTTGTTGTTAGCACGTCGTTAATGAGGCGTCAGCTGGCCAAATTGTCATGTGCTGAGGTTGGATCCCAAAGCGCAGACACAAATAAGATGTTTACTATTTATTCACATCAAGAGGCGTGAAACAAACTTGACTAGCCGAGAAACAAAGAGAGTTGCACAGATGAACAGAAGGCAGTAATCCGGCGAAGACACAAAATTCTCAGACTGCTACTACACAGACAGTGAAACAATCTGATTGGTTGTGGCTAAGTAAAGGACTAAAGATCGACATCATATCGGTCCAGACATCACCTAAAGCAGTGGTGTCCAAACTACGGCCCGGGGGCCATTTACGGCCCGCCGTCCATTTTTCAGTGGCCCGCGACATATGCTAAAAAAGGGCATTTGACTCAGTTCAAATAAAATAAACAAAAACAAAAATGTTTGGAGATGGTCAACGTAAGAAGGGATCGAGGGTGTCAAAAAACACAGGTGCTATTAAAGGTTATTTTAGTTCACTAAAACTAACCAAAGAAAAATAAAATTAAAATTCAAAAAACAATTTCGCTAACGAAATAAAATAAAAACGAAAATGCTTTTAAAAAAACGAAAACTAACAAACTATAATTTATGTTTACAAAACTAACTATAATTATAGCAAAAATTTATTTCGTTTTAGTCTTTGGTAATTAATGTAATGCATGAGCCTTTGGGGATGATCTGAAATGTGATTTTTAGTAGATTTATTTTGATATAAACCGGAATAATGACGTTTGAAAGTATGTCACACAGAAGTGACGTCATCTAGCAGCAGCCAATAGAAAAGCACCTTCAGTTGACGTCGCTCCCATGGTGTTTTTTTTTTAAATATTGCGTAATACACTTTTTTTTTCTTTAACTGAATCAAATACTGAAACTAAGTAAAACTAAAACAAAACTAATAAAAACTAACAGAACCACCCTGAAAACTAATAAAAACTAACTAAAATGAAAAATTCCAAAACTATAATAAGCCTACTGCCATATTACAAATAATTTGGTTTATAGACTAGCATTTTTCTAAATATGCGAAAGCACAAATAAATTATTTGTACAATTTTTAGGACTAAACACAATTTCTCTTCATAACATTATGTGGCCCTTGCGTCCTTCTGATTTTCTGTATGTGGCCCTCAAATGAAAAAGTTTGGACACCCCTGACCTAAAGGATTAAACATTGACATCACATAGGTCCTGACATCACATAGCGTCTTTCCAGTTGAAACCAGATGATTGTTAGTTGATGATTGTCAGTTCAAAACAGTCACTTGACCTCACGGTCATGAACCCAAACTTAAGAGGTCATGAAGACAAACTTAACCCAGGCGTGACCCCAGACATGAATCAAGACCCAAACATTACTCCTGCATGACCCAAGTCATGACAGTTCCCCCCCAAAGGACGCCTCCTGGCGGACCCTTAGGTTTAAACATAACCATCACATGACCCTAGTCATGACCGTAGGTAAGCATAACCCTTATATAACCCTAGTCACAAAAGTAAGCGTAACAAAACCCGTACATGACCTTAGTCATGACAGTAAGCATAACTCACAACGGACAGTAAATGACACAAATATTTCCATAACTACTTCCAGGCGTCAGCTGGAATGAAACGTGTATTTAGCTTTCACATTTGTGCATTTCCCACATAGGGACGTCACACTTACCGAGACGCAAAGGCCATGCAAAGTGCAATTTATACAATCATAAGTTTGTTTTTTGTTTTTTTACTGGCAGCTGAGACGTACTTTTTACCAGCTGATGTTCCAGGACGTATCGACCAGGAACAGCAGCTGATAAAAAGGACACGTCACAGCAGTCACCTGGCAGCTTCTGAAAAAGATGTCAGCGAACATAGAAATTAAAAGGTAAATCCAAATTATGTCAGAGAAAAAAAAGAAAAAAGAAAAAAAAAATGAATATGCTATGATACATTATGACTAGCGTTGTTCCGATACCGATACTGGTATCGGCAGAGGTGCCGATACTGCATTAAAACAGTGGTATCGGTATCGGTGACTACTCACAAGTAACATGCCGATACCATTAATTCCAACGCTAATATAGGATTTTGGATGCAGCATCTTGTGTCTTGCTGGTGCACGACATTCACTGCTATGTGACATGTTCACTGCGTGCCGATCTAAGATATCCTATTGGCTCTTGAATGCTCTGAACCAATGGAAGGACAGCTTTTTCATGTTGAGGAAAAAAAAACAGCTTAAGTATGGGTATGGTATCGGTATCGGCCGATACTGCAAAGCTGGGTATCGGTATCAGTATCGGGAGCCAAAAAACAGTATCGGAACAACACTAATTCTGACTCAAATGACAAAATTGTCATTCAAATTCCGACTCAATTCTGTCGTGTCCGTGAGATGGTTTTGCTCAGTAAAATGCATCCCAGAATCACAAGATCAGGATTTACATGAAATAAGACGTCGGCAGTAATTGTAATGGCATAAACGTCCCGAGCATTTTTGTTTCTTAAGCTTGAAAAGGGATCGGGTTATGTGAAGGACGTTGCCCCCGTTCCACAACACTCACATCACGCGTACGCTCACAAGAGCCCCGCCCATCCCCGAAACCCCCCGCAGAGTGTAATCCTGCACAGAGCCACTCGCAGCTCTACCCGCCTTCGATTGCTGTAAAAAAAAAATCAATGAAATATTTTCCCACCAAAATGAAGAGGAACAATGGATGAAATCCGCATGTCAAGGTCTTCCTAATTAGGAAGTCAGCTTCGCTTCACGCCTTCGCGGAGGAAATGAGACGGGGCAGGAGCGAGAGATGGTCAGATTGATAGCGAGCGCAAGGTCAAACACTTCCCACTCCGTCGTTGCCGTCGATTTAATATCAACTTCATAACTTGACCTTGACTGACAAAGAGCGACGGAATTCCGTGAGAAGAAGCTACAAACTTGCGTTTGTCGGATTTTGTCCCTGAAGTGCATTGATGTGAAATGAAACATGGATAAAGAAAAGTCGCTTTGAATTATTGACAGGTCGTTGAATGCATTTGTACTGCGTAAGCCAAGATGTCAAATTTGGAAATTATAAATATGGACACTGCATGATGATTATTAAAATGTGGCTTTGAACACAGAGTGACAGTGAAGCTAATTTTGACTGTAAATGATCCTTTAGTTTGACAGCGGATGGCTCGAAGCATTTAATAATAAATGTTTGCGTGTGACATTCAGAATATTTGTTGATGTCGAACTATTGGGGTCATTTTTTTTTCCCCACTTTAAATTATGCGAGTAATTAACTGATTAGAAAAAGGGGAGGATGAGACGTCCTCTTAACATTAAATGCCGAAAAAATCAACACATAAGAGGTGCATTTTAAATTTGGCGGGCAAAAAATGTTGATAAAAAGCCTTTTTAATTAAGCGATTAATCGCCATTAATCAAAATTTAAGATGTGATTAATCTGATTAAAAAATGTAATCGTTTGACAGCCCTAGAAAGTAAAGAAATTAAAAAATTCGAAACTGATGCTGTTTGTTAACCCATTTATGACGTTTCGAATTGTTAGCGCTAAGCTAAACTAACTTGATGAAGGCAAAGTTTTGTGGGTTTTAAATAGTGTTGTTCCGATACCGATACTGGTATCGGCAGAGGTGCCGATACTGCATAAAAACAGTGGTATCGGTATCGGTGACTACTCACAAGTAACATGCCGATACCATTAATTCCAACGCTAATATAGGATTTTGGATGCAACATCTTGTGTCTTGCTCGTGCACAACATTCACCGATATATGCCATGTTCACTGCATGCCGATCTAAGATATCCTATTGGCCCTTGAATGCTCTGAACCAATAGCAGGACAGCTTTTTCATGTTGAGGAAAAAAAAAAACATAAGTATCGGTATGGTATCGGCCGATACTGCAAAGCTGGGTATCGGTATCGGGAGCCAAAAAACGGTATCGGAACAACACTAGTTTTAAATACACAACTTGTCATTTTGACAGGAAACTTAAACTGGGCGTGACAACAAAGTCATGTCAAATTTTTTGCTCGCAAATCAAAGCAAAAATAAATAAAAAAAAGGCTGAAAATGGCTCGTTTCTTGAAACGTTGGCTCACTTGTACCTCAAGGCGTCACTATTAAAAAGTCCAAAATAGTCAATTGTAACATTTACTTTTACTGAGCGTGCTTTGTACTAATTACACCGTTTCGGGGTCCTCTGTGTCATGGTTTTGGTTCTTGTGGTGAAATGGGCCAGCAAGCTGAAAGTTGTAATCATTTGTCATCAGCTCAGCAGACAGGTGCAGCAGCCAGTAGCCGTTCTATGTGAAATGTCTTCATCCTTTGGGAAGAAAAAAAAAAAATGGAGATTGGTAACAAAACTCAAGCTGAAAGAAGGGAGAAAAAAAATTCATATATTTTTTTTCTTGAGCCTGTTTTTTGATTGTCATTGTTTTTGTTTTTGATGTGAGAATACGCTGATATGGTAGCTATTGGGCATTTGATCATTTTCTAGGATTTATATAATAATCGAGGTTCTTCAGCCGATCAACGAGTTTGAACAAAATTTTAACCGATCACCAGTTCAATCACAAGATGTAGCAATGTATCTATTTCAACAACATTTATATTTACTTTACAGTTGACCGTTGCCATTTGCGGGAGATAATAAACTGGCCCAGCCCACAAATAGCAAAAACCCATATATAATTGACACCAATTGAAATGTATAAGAAAAAAAATAAAATACCCCCCCCCCCCCAAATAAATCTTAAAAAAAATAAAACACGGATAAACAATGAATATAACATGTAATGTCTTATGATGTCACGGTGCTGATCAATTACTTAATTGATCGATCAAGATAATTACAGCTGATTACCAATTTTGCATAAAATACAAAATATCGTCTAATCCTGATTCAGCCAGTCAGATTGGTATAAAGTCTACTTTTTTCTAACTTTAAATACAAACATTCTATGCCAAAATGTAACATTTTTCTTAGGACAGTGGAAAAGTGTGTCTGTCAGCTCGACATGTCCGACTAGCAAGATGGAAAGTGCTAAAAATTGGTTCTGGGTATCGCAAATATCCATCCATCCATTTTCTTGACCACTTATTCCTCACTAGGGTCGCGGGGGGTGCTGGCGCCTATCCCAGCTGGCTCTGGGCAGTAGGCGGGGGACACCCTGGACTGGTTGCCAGCCAATCGCAGGGCACACAGAGACGAACAACCATCCACATGCACAAGCACACCTAGGAACAATTCGGTGAACCCAATGAACCTGCCATGCATGTCTTTGGAACGTGGGAGGAGACCAGAGTACCCGGAGAAGACCCACGCAGGCACGGGGAGAACATGCAAACTCCAACATGCAAACTTATTGCACTTTCATTTTTTTTTTTCCTGTATTTTGTTTTTTCTCGTAACCTCTTGATGCTGGCTGGGTTAAATTTTATTACTTGAATATGTATGTTGAAGGGATTGCAAATGGCCCATTGGGCTGCATAATGCCCTGCCCTGCATTCGGATTTTTCCATTGTGAATATTACATGTTAAATGTATCTTGAATGTACCGTATTTTCCGCACTATAAGGCGCACTTAAAAGCCTTCAATTTTTTTCAAAAGCTGACCATGCGCCTTATAATCCAGTGCGCCTTATATATGGATCAATATTGAGCCGCAACAGGTCTCGCTGTCAAGACGCTATCGGTGACCCTGCACGATCGGTGACGCGCATGCGCAGAAGATCCCGCCATCTTGGATCGCTAGCTAATACTAATACTTTACCTCAGAGAAAATAATAAAACAGCTGTTTATTCAGTTTGGAGTTGTCAGAAAGCTGGTTTGTAATCTATGAATAAAGTTTGACTGACCTATCTGACTCTTTTGTTGACATTCCCTTTAGCGCAGCACCATCTAATGGATGCATAACATAACCCCACTCTCTACTGTAGCGCCTTATATATGGAAAAAGTTTTAAAATATGTCATTCATTGAACGTGCGCCTTATAATGAGGTGCACCTTATAGTGCGGAAAATACGGTACTTCATTATACTGAACAAGATCGCTTAACGGTACGTCCAATTAAAAAGTATATGGATAGATTTGATTCTTTTCAAATACGAAAAGCCTCAAGCAATATATCTCTTCCTTTTATTTATCATCCAACTCAAGAAGCCTTCCGTGACATTTTTGTGTCACTCTTGTGTAGGATAGCCACCTGACACACGCAAGCTAGCTCACCGTGTACATCAACGTATCCGCGTGTGTCGGCTTTCTGAGCTTTTCCTTCTGGCCGTGTCGCACGCGAGTGAACTGAACCTCGAGCGGCTGCGTAGAGGACACACTAAGTGGCTCTCAGGGGAGAGTCGATGGCTTGTTAAAGACGGTTGGAAGGGGACGGCGTCCTGAGACGTCGTTTCAGACAGAGACGCGGCAGCCATGGCTTGTGTAATTGCTTTCGACAGACGAGTCTTTTCTGTTGCTCTCTCGCTGACACCCATTCACCTTCTGATGCCAAAGAACGAGACAGACTGCAGTGGCAACAAAAGAGAAATGAATGGGTGTATTTATTGCCAAAAGAGTCTGTGCTATCATTGATTTTCTTTTTTTTCTTTTTTTTGGCGCGCCAATCATGGTTAATTTGTAGTTCTTGCTTTCTTTGCTCTGTTCTCTCAAAGCGATATTACAATTAACTGAAACGTTTGTGAAAATGTTTTGTGCGCCTCAAATCAGACGCTTCCTTGCTTTGTTTCTGATTGCAGGTTTTTATTCTCAAGAGCTAGCATGTCTTGTTGCCTGGAGCTCAAAAAATGTTTGTCACAAAGCAAAGCCCCAAAAGTCAGCAGGAACAAGGTTATTCATTAGAGTTAACAGAAACTAACAAAATATCACGGGTAATAAATACATTCCACGATCACCTGCGGGCAGGTGAAATTTCCGCAAAGTAAAAGTTGAATGTATTTATTACTATTACCTTCCCACACACGGTTTCCACCTTTCTAAACACTTGTTACACTAAATCAACTTTTAAGAGGCAAAATAAAGTATAAAAACTAGCATTATAGAAGAAGAAGAAGAAGAAGGAGAGACAACGAACATATATATGACATTATATGACAAGCTTTACATTGTCAGACCTGAGAAAAACAAACCACCTGAAATTGTAATATTACAATATTGGGTTTTATTTAGGGGTGTGCTCAAAAAATCGATACGGCAATATATCGTTGCGGGCCTCATTACAATACTCGTATCGAAATGCAGGCGTCAGAATCGATATTGCTCGTTAACTTTAAATAGGCAGTTAACGTTTGCTTTTGCAAACTTGCGTTGTACCTAAAAAATAAAAACCAGCAGCGTCTTTGAAGTTAATTGCCTTCAATTAATGCTAAAAATAGCTCACCAGTGATTGGACACTGTGTCATGCTAAAAAAAAAATGAAAGCAGAGGAAGAATGTCAACATTTATTTACTTATAAACTTAACATGGCATGTGTTTTAATGTACCAATTTTCCTATATTTTGTTTAAAAAATAAATACAATGTGTTACATGTAAAAAAAAAAATGCAGTTTTTATTTCCCCAAATATTTCAAATAAGCACATTTTAGAGCTGTAATTTTAATACTTTGATATTTTTACTCATATCGGCTCATGCCTATTAATAAATTTTCCCGGTGTGTCTGTGAAAACTGCTCCTTACTCTGCAGTGTGTACATATTTTGTACCAGAGAAGAACTGCTAACAAAAATATTTTTGTCAGTCAGCATAACAAACATATCCTTTAGGTATACATAAAACTGTTATTATAAAATACAAGAAAATTAATGTAATATATCGGGATACGTATCGCCTTGAAGATCAAGTATTGGGATACGATACATATCGCGATACGTATCGTATCGTGACCCCTTTATCGTGATACGTATCGTATCGTGAGGTTGGTGGCAATACCCAGCCCTAGTTTTATTAGTTTTGAGAAGTGCAATTTATTTTTATTTTTTTTGCATTTTTAGAAAAATTTTACATTGAGGGTGCTATGCTGCTCTAAATACTAGGGGTTGGTTTTGCCGCCAACCTCACGATACGATACGTATCGCGATACATATATATCCCACATAAGACACATTTTATTTTATTTTTTTTTAAAACAAAATATAGGAAAATTGGTACACTCAGACACGTGCCATGTTAAGTTTATAAATAAATAAATGTTAACATTATTCCTCTGCTTTCATTTTTCTTAGCATGACACAGTGTCCAATCACCGGTGAGCTATTTTTGCATTAATTGAAGGCAATTCAACTTCAAAGACGCTGCTGGTTTTGATTTTTTAGGTACAATGGAAGCCGCAAAAGCAAACGTGAACTGCCGATTTAAAGTTAACGAGCAATATCGATTCTGATGCCTGCGTATCGATACGAGTATTGTGATGAGGCCCGCAACGATATATTGCCGTATCGATTTTTTGAGCACACCCTACCAAATACTAATTAAAACAAACAAAATTTAAAAAACAAAAGTCAAAAAATGAGAAAAAAAAAAAATCCTAAACAACAGATAAGACTAAGCTAATGATCTCTGGATCCTAAACTTGAATAAGATCTGCATCAGGAACCCGACTCCTCCCCCCTATTCCCTTCCCTCCCCACATGTGAGGCATTATGAAAAGTGATGAAAGGAGTAGACGAACGGCAAATGATAACCAATTCCCTTTTGGAAGCCTCCATCCCATTCCCGAGCCTGTTTTCCTTTCGAATGTCCTCTCTACTTAGCGTCTCCGCCCGCGCTGCCGCCCCCATAAGGCGAGCAAATGCAGCTGCTGTCAGCCACTGAGGGCCTCCAGGCTGATCGCTCACTTTCTGGAAGTGTGCGACACCATAATGAGCACCCCCACCTCCATCCGCAAGATTCCTCCTCCATCTTGATTTGAAGAGCCCCCACTTGCGTATTGTAGGCGAGCGTGATGCGTGCTTTAAAAATGCCACTTGGCGGAAAACAGTCGAATCCGTCTGACCAAGAGATTTAGATACACATCAAAATGTGCAATCCAAATTTTCGTGGATTTTCTTCGAGGAAAATATGTCAAGTCACACCAAGTTCATTCAAACCATCTTGTCGGCAAATCCTGTCAGCTCAGTGCGCATCTGACGGATTGAAGTTTTTGTTTTTTTCCCCCTACCATAGAACATAGTAGATGATGACCATAGACAGGAACTGAACTACAGTAATCTTCCTGGGCTCATCAAAATCAATACCACCCCAAATACAGCGGTTAAAAATTCATTTATTTAGTAAAATATAAAAATGCAAAATAATAATAAAAATAATAATAAATAGACCGTACCGTAAACAATGTGATTAAGTTGTGATATGATCCACAGAAAGTAAAGTGAATATATGACTAGGAAAAAAAAAACATGCATGTTATATTCCTATATTCCTAATTAGTCTACAGTATATGTATGAATGTGAGTGTGAATGGAAATATGTTGAATGTGAGTGTGAATGGAAATATGTGTACGTGTGCCCTGTGATTGACTGACGACTAGTACCGATTTTTTGTTGTTGTTTTTTTTTGCTCTAATGTCTATTTGTAAATAAATAAATAAATAAATTTTAAAAATGGTGCTGGCGGGTTCTAGTTAGCCCCAAGGACAACTTGACATGAATATACCATGTGTCTGTTCTAAAAACGATTGCACACTGTGACTTACAAAGAACTAGACTAAGTGCAATTTCTGTAGAAATTGCGTGGGAATGCTGAAAGCTGAATGCTAATAGATGAATGCTAAGATTTGAATGCATGTGGAATGCTTATGAAGTAAATTGAGAGATAAATTGTGACTTTATAACCTATAACCTGAAAGTGATACTTAGAAAAGGGTTCAAAGTCTGTCCCATTGAAAATGAATGGAGAAAAGTTGATATTAAATGTTAAATTGTGCAAAGACTGTAAGTAATGTGGAATCAGACGATAAATACGCCGGGAGGCATGAATGTTTTAAGCTAGTTGAAAATTGAACAATGTAAATTGGAAGTTTTATGTGGGAGTTGTTACACGGCAAAAAGTGTGGAGAACAAAAATCACAATAACATATGTGGGAATGCTTCAGCATTCCCACAATTAACACAGAAGACATATGTTCACATTTTATTTATTTATTTATTTATTTAACATTAAATTATGTAGTTAAAGTTCACATAATACACCATTCTTCACTACTAAATATTCTATAAATTGCGTTCAATGGGGGGGTTCTTATGTACCCAAATATTTCAAAAAAGGTTTTAGAGGTGTAATTTTAATACTGTGATACAGAAAACGGATGGATGGATGGAAGTTAAATGTACCAAGAAGATGCTAACGTAAATAGCATGTAGCTGAAAGCATGCTAACTAGCATGGAAATGAATCTTGCTTAGAAAAAAAAAAAAAAAGACAGTAAACTAATTCTGTTTCTCAATGTTCCCTTGTAAATTTGTGTTCTCACTTTTCTTCTCAGCGTGTCTTCCTGTGGACGCTAAGCGGCTACAAGCCACACCAGGAAGAAACCAGATCATTCCCTTGCGTTCTGCCGTCTGCTGTCCTGCATTCTGTCTGACTCGCATTGAGATGGCCCCCGTGTGTTTTGCTTCCTGCCTTAGGCTGTTATTTTACTCCACATTCAATAATTTACTGTAGGTTTTGTTTTGTTTTTTGGACGCCTTCCTGGCTTCCTTACTTGCCTCGCTTTTCATTCGCAGTAAGTCAAGTCGTATTTTCTTTGTCTTCTCGTTTTGTCATGGCGCCTTTAAATTTTCCTCAGCAGTGTAGTTTTTCATTTTTCCTTCCTTTTTCTCGGATTAATTACGTGCCTGTTTTCTTACTTGGCAGTGGCACTTTTTGTTCAGATTACTCTCTTGTTTTGTTTCCTACTCCCTTCCTACTGTTGCTCTTTTTGTTTGTTTCCCCTCATTTATTTCTTTACTCTGTTTAAATAATAATAATAGAAAAAATGTATAAGTCAGTTTTGTACATAACCAACAATTATTCATTCATTAAATTTGGCGTTGTACTTGGCATGCTATTTTATCAGTCTCTTTGAAATGTCACAAGGTGACCACAGGTTGGGTAGATTAGCCAAAAATTGTACTCAAGTAAGAGTATCCTTACTTCAAAATATTACTCAAGTAAAAGTAAAAAGTAGTCGTTAAAAAAAATAACTCAAGTACAAGTAAAAAAGTATTCGCTAAAAAGAACACTACTGTATAGTACTGAGTAACTGTTTGAACATAAAGTGTGATTTATTTTTATGTCATCAGACAGACAAAAACATACAATTATGTGCTAATTCTGGCAAATCAAATCATTAAAAATAAAAAATAAAAAATAAAAACTTTCTAAGCTCGAACTGTGCAAGCAGACACGTTAGTTCACGAATGCACAATCCATTCAGTTCAAATTTGGACGTTCCATTCATTTGATGAACTCATTTACAACCAGCCAAAAGTTCCCTGCTGTTTGACAGCATTTTGATCGATCTTTTAAGACCTGGAGAATATTGTGAACTTATAAACATCAATGTGCCAAAAGAAAGATTAGACTCGATTCTATTGTCCGGGTTTTTCCTTCTTCAGTAATCTGCAGTAGAACATGGTGGGTTGGTTTCCACCTAAAACACCAGATTTCTGACCAAATAGTAGTAAAAAAACAAGCCCAAAACTGTGCAACGTCGCCATCGACAGGGATTTGTTTGTCAGTAGTTTACAAACCTGAATTACATGTAAACTAAAAATTATACCAAAACGGAAAAAAAAAATATATATATATATATAAGAAACATAAAAATACATATAACCATCCATCCATTTTCTTGACCGCTTATTCCTCACAAGGGTCGCGGGGGGTGCTGGCGCCTATCTCAGTAGGCGGGGGACATCCTGGACTGGTTGCCAGCCAATCGCAGGGCACACAGAGACGAACAATCATTCACACTCACAAACACACCAAGGGACAATTGAGAGCACCCAATTAACCTGCCATGCATGTCTTTGGAATTGTGGGAGGAGACCGGAGTACCCGGAGAAGACCCACGCAGGCACTGGGAGAACATGCAAACTCCACCCAGGAAAGCCGGAGCCTGGAGTCGAACCCGAGTCCTCAGAACTGGGAGGCGGACGTGCGAACCAGTCATCTACCGTGCCGCCAAAAATATATATAATTAATGGGGGGAAAAAAATAAAATTAACAGATTTCCATGATTGCGGGTAGTTTTTGGAAGGTAACGCCCGTGTTAAAGGTGGGAACACTGTGTCTTTCACACGCCACCGGTGAAAAAACATACTTGACGAATATATTTGTCGGTGGCACTAACGGTTGTATTCCGTATATCGTCCTCGACAGAGAACACCAATCCTTTGAAAATTAGGTAATCCTGCGGCTGGAAGTGCAAAACAGGCGAAATGGTAATATTAATTAACACCAGTTGTTCAGAGGCAAAGCTTCCACTAAACGACGGGATTCTCAAGGAGATTGTGAACCAGAGGCTGCATGCAGCTGTGCTCGGTGAGACCTCTGAACTCCAGTCATTACTAACACCTGTCATTCAGCACAGGCCGAGTCTCGAGGGGGGAACGATCTACGACAGCTGAAGGGTGAGTGAGACATGCCTCGCACCCGAACGCCGACTCTATATACTCAGTGGTCCCAACAATCATAACTCAACGGGCGACCTTTGACATGGGAGTCGGGGGTGGGAGACGAATAGAAATAAGCTTTGCCGCAGAGGTCATCGTAACGATGAGAGTTTCTCATCTGAATTGGAACTGTTGTGTCTGCCAAGGATTTTTCATTGTTTGTTTGAAGAATTATGGGAAAAAAATGGGCGGCCACGTTTCTTTTGTCAATACAATGCCACGTACAGATTGTTGGACTTCTTTTCAAAGGTAGTTAAAACACTTTGATGCTAACAGTAGGGCTGGTTATTGCCGCCAACCTCACGATACGATACGTATCGCGATACAGGGGCCACGATACGATACGTATCGCGATACATATGTATCCCACATGAGACACGTGCCATGTTAAGTTTATATGTAAATAAATGTTGATATTCTTCCTCTGCTTTCATTTTTCTTAGCAAGACACAGTGTCCAATCACTGGTGAGCTATTTTTGCATTAATTGAAGGCAATTAACTTCAAAGACGCTGCTGGTTTTTATTTTTTAGGTACAATGCAAGTTTGCAAAGGCAAACGTTAACTGCCTATTTAAAGTTAACAAGCAATATCGATTCTGACGCCTGCGTATCGATACGTGTATTGTAATGAGGCCCGCAACGAAACGATATATTGCCGTATCGATTTTTTGAGCACACCCCTAGCTAACAGCCTCACACAGTTCAGTTCAATTCATTATTTTTAACAAAGAGACTTATGCAAACATGCTCTTTAGCTAGCAAAGTTGCTACATTAGGTCCGAATCTAATGGGAAAAAAAGAATAGATAAAAAAAATCTTCACTGAAACAATTGTTTATCAAATTCAACATATTCTTATACCTGCACAAAATTATTCAACAAAATCTGAACTTTCACATACAAAGAAGAATACACACAAGAAAAAATATGTTTCCAGGTTTTAAGCACAAGCTATACTCAGCTGGCTGCTTTTTCATGTTCAATAAAAATATACAAGTATATGGTACGTGGAATCCAAAATACCGGTACAGGGTTGAGGTTTTTCTGTTGCACCCTAGTTTAAAGCCCTGCTTTGAAACCGAAACCATAGTTTGCCACCCAAATTTGAAGCCCTGACCATACCTTAAAACCCTAATTTGAGACCCTCGCCATAGTTTGAAACCCTACTTTGGAAACCGAGTCACCGAGGTGACGCTGAAACCTTAACTCTAACTAAAAGCCTAATTTGTAACGTTTACCCTAATTTGAAACCCTACTTTGAAAACCTAACTTGAACTCCTAACACCAGTTTGAAACCCTAATTTGAAACCCTAACGCTAGTTTAAAGCCTCAATTTGAAATCCTAACCCCAATTTAAACCCCTACTTTGAAACACCCTTTGAAATGTTGGAAATTTGAAAAATGAACCCTAATTTAAAACTCCAGTTTGAAACCCTAACCCTACATGCTATATCTCCACAACTGAGTGCTACATTTGATTGGCACACTGATATATAAAAACATACCGTAAAGGGTTAACTTTTGGTGCAGATCTCAATAGAGATTTAAATGCAGGATTTCTCCTCACCCCTGCTTTGTTTTTGTGGGATTTCCCTTCATATTTCTTTTAAATTTCTTCATCGAAGTAAAAAAACCCAAAACAAAACATGGTGCTGATCCATGTAACAAGGACAGTGTGTGCTAGCTACACTATTGCGCTACGCTAATAGCAAAGTCTATTCACACTCAGCGTGAAAGCAAAACATTCCTTATTGGGTTTAGCTTTCTTGGTGATTGACTGGTGTCGCGTTTCTCAGTTTGTCCGGTCCAACTGGCAGCCCGGATTAGGCTCCATTTCAAGCCCGTCTCCAGATCAGGGATACAAGATGTTTAATGTCACAGGAAATAGGAACTAAAAGCTTTACAAGCGCAGTCCCGGGCTCTGAAATTATAATGGCGACATTGTTCAGTGGAGCAGAGATGTGCTGTCCGAGGCAGTCAGAATGAAAACTTCCATTCCTCCCTCACTTCTACACAATGCCGACTTCATTGGTTCGGGCCAAAGTAAAAGTCCAGAAATAGGACAATTGTTTACATGTGCATGGATCCTTATAGGGGTGTGAATTGCCTAGTACCTGACGATTCGATTCGTATCACGATTCACAGGTCACGATTCGATTCGATACCGATTAATCCCGATACGAATTTATAAGTCGATTGTTGCGATTTTTTTCATTCAAATTTAGAAAATACTAATCAGTAAGCTTGTAGAGTGTAAGATTTATATGAAAATGTATTATTTATTTATCTGAAATTTCAGTCTTATAGAGGTTGTAATCTGTTTCATGTTTGAACAGCATTAAAATAAAATATTAAGGCTTAATGTTCCGTTCATATAACATTCTTCCATGCTCAAGGTGTGAATCCTAACCCGAAGTCAGACGTTTTGTTGAATATTTTTCCATTAAAAATGGAAGTTTAAAAATCGATTCACACACACACACAAAAAAAAAGGCAATGATGATAAGACGTTGAATCGGTAAGACTACCAAATGAACAATTCTGAGCTCTTAAAATTTTTTTTTTAAAAAAATCGATTTTTTTTTTATTGAATTGATTCGAGAATCGCGCGATGTAGTATCGCGATATATCGCCGAATCGATTTTTTTTTAACACCCCTAGATCCTTATAATTTTGGTCAACTCATATCTTGTCTGTAGAAATACACTCAAAGCTTTAAAGGTGACTCAATGCTGGTTTTACTTTTACCGCACTTAAGATTGAACAAGTGCCAGGTATTTCGTCATTGTTGCTCACGTTGTGGATGATTACTTTTAGTTGTAAGCGCCAAGCCTGAAAGAGACCACCCAAGGCGATCTGCGATGTCGAGACAGCGTCGGGAAACAAACCCTTAATTGCCTGCCTAATCATGCAAGCGCGCAAACTTCTCGGAAGTCCTCCCTAATTTGGCGCGCGCGGGCGCGCCGCAGAAAGTTGGACGGGGAAGTAGATAAGCCGCGGCTTTGCTGGGTCAGGTCCTGCGAGAGTCCAACTGATGTCAATCTGCAACCGACTGACCGCTGTTCAGATAGCGGATTCTCTCCCCCCCGCGTCAGGCCAATTAACGCGCATGTCACACCGGAGGCAAGATTGGCGGCTTGTCTATACTGATGGATGTTTGTTTGTGTGACGCGACACAGATCTGCGGCCGGATGCATGCCAAGATAGATTTGGAAGTCTTGGAAGATGATCCTCTTTATGCCCAAGGCGTATTTAGAAAGTAGTTGTCTACAAAAGCAAGAATTCTTCACATTTGTGCTTCTGTTTTTCTAACTCTTCTTGACAACTCAGTCGTCTGAAAAGTGAACTTGTGATAGGAAGATCTTAGTGTGGACTTTGCATATTGTCCCGCAGCTTTTCTTTGGTTTCCACACGTGCCCAAAAAAATGCAAGACCCCAATTATCTGAAAAGTAGTCTGTACTACAGAATAGAGCTGTGCCAAAAAATCGATTCATAAAAGAATGGAGATTCTCATTTATTAATCGAATCGAATCGATATTAATATCCAAAAATCGATTTCATTTAAATTAGAATTGAAGAAGAAGGGGAAAAGGCAGTTGTAGCCCACATGCTGTTTTTGTGGAAAAAGTCACTTACAATACAAAATTAATAAATGTTTAAAAAAAACTTTACTGTCTCTATTTGTCATTTTGTCTTGCAATGCAAACTGGAGTAGATCATGACAATGTTGTGCATATCTGTAAATTGTAGCAGAAATCATTTGTCAATCAAATAATTTTGAATCGAAAATCGATTCTGAATCGAATCGTAGACCCAAAAATCGAAATCGAATCAAATCGTGAGACAGTCAAAGATTCCCAGCCCTACTACAGAATTTGCCAAACTGTTGACCGATAATTGAGGAGTCATTGAGAAGGAATCTCGACAATGAAACTGTCACCTGGTAGCAGCTGTTACACCCCCCCAACAATCACCAAGCTAAACATTGTCAATGGAGTATATGCCACGGAAGACGCGGGACGTGATTTCCCACATCAGTTTGTTTCCGGTCCGGGTTGCGAACGCGTAACCGAGGGGCACAAAGTCGGGAGCACAAGTATTTTTGACGCAGCCCACACGTCGCAAACCGAACCGGAAACAACCTGATGTGCAAAAACAGTCCCGCCTCTTCCGTGGCATATACCCTGAAGTAGTCATTGAAGAAATTACACGAGCCGGACAGGAAATCGGGTGTCTCGCATCAAGGTAACGCCGGTATATTTCAAAATAAAACCGGTTTGCGAACTTGTTTTTTTGGGGATGGAAGCTAGCTAGCTACATAGTATGACATCAGTCGGACATTTAAGACAAAAAATGAGCTCAGAATAATTTAAACACGGTAAAACGACACTATTTAAACACAAAACGTACTTACCAATGGAGAACAGCCATGGTAGAAGTCCCAGAAATCATGTCCAAAAAGCATTGTTTACCAATAGGACTATACACGGTTATTATTGTGTGAACTAAACTCTCCCGCGTGAACCCCACGTGATCTTGTTGTCTGTCGGGAGCAGATTTCCGGACACGCAACGCACGCGCTGTGAATTGCAGTCCTTGCGGCGTCCGTATGGCCGCTGTACAGAAAACGCACCGCGTCCGTTCCGCAGCCAGTGTGAATTGGGCTTCAGACAAACGGCGCTGCAGAACCACCTCTGAGATGGTTCTAAAAAGTGGTTCTGTTGTAACCGCTTGGCCCCGCAAAAGTCACATGGAAACGCCAACATCCGAGAAAAAAATAAATAAAATGCAGTTTCGGTGTGGAACCGGTCCGGTGGAAAAGCGGGATCTTTCCTTCCTCTCTTTAGTTTTTCCTCTGGTCTCTTGCGATCTCCCTATCCTGTTGGAATTAAGAGGTTCCCTTGGTTGGTGGAAGATTCTGGTTTTATAACCATATGGGTGGCAGATGGTGTTTGGTTGGTGCTGTATTTCACTTTGATTCATCTTTCTTTCCTCTGATCTTTCCTCTGGTCTCCTGACCTTCTGAGCGTTACGACTCTGGCGAGCCTCTGAACTCTCCGGTTAAGGTGAAGGCTAATGGGATTTTTTTTATTAGGTTTCAGGTGAACTAATGAGCACAAATGCACACGCACACAAATACGCACTTAGAAAAAAAAAAAAAGGAGCGAGAGCAATGATGTTTATATGTTGAATCGGTAAGACTGCCGAATGAACAATTCTGAGCTCTCAAGAGAAAACAAAAAAAAAAAAAAAAAAAAAAAACGGCATTTGTCAGGCTTTTAATAGATCCAAATGTGTTTTAGAGCCAATAATTGTGTTTTAAGGTGTAAATAAAAATAAATAAATAAATAAATCATGCGTAAAAACTACTGTGTTGACATCGATAATTTATGGGCAAAGATTAGTGGGGGGAAGCATTTTAAAAAATGTAATCACACTTGCCCACGGGTATGAATAACTTCTAACAACAGATGCATTTGTTTTCAACATTGTTGCCTGGGGTATAACAAACAAAATAAGTGAAGATCGCATGCCGAAGGGGAATTGGAAGATAGTGGCAGCGCAAAGTTTAATACGGCCGATCCTTATCCCGGTTTGGGGAACGCGCACGTCTGTCGGAGAGATTGGACAGCCGAAGATAAATGAGCTGAGTAAACGCGCTTTCATTTCACAACCATCACGGACGTTTTGATGATAACAGCAGGTACGTTATCGTCACCTGTGTGCGTGTGTGGGATCCATTATCTTTTAAAGGATTGGTGCATGTACATCATACCCACTTTATACTCAATATTTACATTTTACGGTTGTATATATCTTTTTTTTTTTTTTTTTTTTTTTAAGAGCTCAGAATTGTTCATTCGGTAGTCTTACCGATTCAACGTCTTGTCATCATTGCTCTTTTTTTTTTTTTTTTTTTTTTGTGTATGTGTGCGTGCGTTTGCGTGCGTGCGTTTGCGTGCGTGCGTGCGTTTGCGTGTGTGCGTTTGCGTGCGTTTGCGTGCGTGCGCGTGAGTGCGTGCGTGTGCGTGCGTGCAAATACGTATAAATTTATACTCATTCATTCACCTAAAACCTTATAAATATCCCATTACCCTTCGCCTTAACCAGGTACTTCAGAATCTTACCAGAGTCGTGAGGTTTAAATGGTCAGGAGACCAGAGAAAAGGTCAGAAAAAAATAAAGAGAAAAGAAAGATAAATCAAAGTGAAATCCAGCACCGACCAAACACTTCCTGCCTTCCCCATGATTACAAAATCAAAGTCTTACGCCAACCCCGGAAGCCTCTAAATTCCAGCAAATTTAGCGAGATCTCAAGAGACCAGAGGAAAAACTAAAGAGAGGAAGGAGGGAAGGATCGATAAGGCAGAGTGAGATCCATAGAAGCCAGTACATCCAATCCATCAAAGTGAAGTCCAGCACCAACAAGACCCCTCCTGCGTGGTTACAAAACCAGAGTCTTATGCCAACCCCAGAAACCTCAAACTTCCAATAAATTGAGATCTCAAGTGACCAGAGGAAAAACTAAAGTTGTATATATCTTCCCCACAGTTGAGCCATCCCAGATTGGAATTAATTGGAGTTATTTATTTAATTTGTAATATATTGTTGTATTAGTATTCATTGTATTTCATTTTATAATACTGTGGAGTCACAGTATGTTAGTCTTATGGTTTGCAAGACTTTTCAAGAAGAAAAACTAAAACTTGATTTTAGGAGTTTTGTACGGTTTTGATCACTTAATTAGTCCGACAAGTGAGATCTTAGACATTTTTTTTGTTCAATAAAAGTATGTCGTCATCAGTGTGTCTGCACCCACAACCTTTTCTAATGAAAGAGAAATATACCGTTTGCATATTCAGAATATGAAAATACACCGATCGGGTTCCGTTTATCACGTACGCGTGTATGCAAGCGTTCCATTGTGTTGTATACAACAATCCGAACTACTGACGCGTGCGTTTGTTGTTTGTCGTACTTCTATGTATAGATGACAGGTTGCGTGTGAGACATCTAAAGCACGCAGGTACACTGCAGGGGGTGCAGACGCTTGCGGAACCATGTCTTAAAATTGCCTTCGTGAATAAACATGGGTGCCTTTTTTTCTAAATCCGGGCACATCATTTCACCTCGCGTCGCAATGGAACATTTAACTGTTTATAAGCTCCCCGAGGACGTCTGTAAACTTGTTTGGAGTCTCACACTCAGACAGCACTGACACAATTGGCTAAACACGATTGTTACGTCCTGTGTCTACAAGGCATGCAATCTATCTTTCGGAGTGAACAGAGATCCTATCAGCCTTATCTGCAGAGTTGCGTGTTGGCGAGCTCTTTAGATATGGAGTCAAGAAACTGCTTATCTCATGGAAGAATATAACTGTGTAACTTGAAACAAGCTGACTCCGGAGTTGGTCGTGAAGAGCAATTCGCTGACCAGCCAGATAGCTGGCACAATGCTGGAATTAAAGAAAAAAAAAAACACAAAAAAAACAGCTCGATGCACAACTCTGATAAACGCCTTGTTAATAGCAACCATTTGTTTATTTGCACTATTTATGGTTGGGAAATGCTTGCCAGAATGACTGATAGTGGAAAGTAAGGATGTGAATTGCCTACTAACTGACGATTCGATTCGTATCACGATTCACAGGTCACGATTCGATTCGATACCGATTAATCCCGATACGAATTTATAAGTCGATTGTTGCAATTTTTTTCATTCAAATTTAGAAAATACTAATCATTAAACTTGTAGAATGTAAGATTTGTATGAAAATGTATTTATTTATCTGAAACTTCAGTCTTATACAGGTTGTAATCTGTTTCATGCTTGAACAGCATTGAAATAAAATATTAAGGCTTAATGTTCCGTTCATATAACATTCTTCTATGCTTAAGGTGTGAACCCTAACCCAAAGTAAGACGTTTTGTTGAATATTTTTCCATTAAAAATGGAAGTTTAAAAATCGATTCAGCCGCCTATTGAATCGATTCGAGAATTGCGCAATGTAATATCGCGATATATTGCCGAATCGATTTTTTTTAACACCTCTAGTTGAAGGACAACAAAACATGAGTGTTACGGGCTCCGGGTGGTGGAGTGGTGCGGTCGCCGGCCTTCGGTACAGGTGGTGTGGGTTCGCCACCCTGCCCGGGAGACCATGTTTGTGTGCGTGTTGGGGTGTGCGTGTGTGTGTGTGTGAAAAAACAAACAAACAAACAAACAAAAGTGTGTTATAGGCAGAGTTTAAAATTGTGGATAAAAAAAATAAAAAATAAATAAAAACATCACTTTTGACAGTAGTCAGTTGTACATGAGTGAAATTATCTGTGTAAAAAAATAATATATAACCATTCTTGTGCCTCCAATTTCATTTGCAAGAAATCAGTATGCTCCAAGAAAAAAGAACCAATCAGATGGAAGGAAAATTTTAACCATTCTGTCTGTATGTACTACAGTCAAAAACCTGAGTATAATTGACGCCCTTTGAAATGCATCAGAAAAATAAACTAATCCCGCCAAAAATTATTGAAAAAAAAAAAAACACTGACCAACCTTCAATATACGTTTTCCATAAATAAATTTAAAAAAAGAAAAAAAAAAAGTGGGACGGGATAATGGAAGGAAAGCCAATGACCCCCTCCCCCAAAATGCAAAATATTTAAAACTACTGAAAAAAAAAAATCAATAAATCAGTCAGTATGCAAAACCAGGAGTGCTGAATATACATTGTATACATGCCAACAGATGCTACAAAAGTTGTTGTTTTTTTGTTTTGTTTTTTTACTTTTTAAATTTAGCTTGTAGCAAACATGATGGATTTGACATTTTGGATCTGCTGCTAAAAATAGACTTCAGAGCTCTCTTTATCCATAACCTCTTCCAACAACAAAGTATGCACATATGAATGAAGAAGATTTTGTTGGTTACTATTGTACTGTATTTTTTGTGGGCCCTAGAGAAGCACATTTCAATCTTTTGTTTTTTTTCTCACACAAGGTATGACTGATGAAATCGATCATCCTTATCACCTCCTTTTTGTTTTTAATTGATTGTAAATTGCAAAAGTCTAAAACTCCAAACAGGGAACATTTCATATTCGTAAGACCCCATCTTGAGTGAGTCCTGCTACCATTGTAGCAGATGTGGCTAGCTTGTTTCAGGTGCTAACGCTAGCGTATATTGCTAGCATTGCTTTTTTGTTGAAGCTTGATATGCATTTTTAATGACTACTTATGACAGACTTTCATAATCGCTCACCATTTTGAAAGGCCGTGTTTTAATGAACACAAGACTTATGAAAAACTAACCAGCTTTTCTGTGAAATGGTTCATTTAAACTAAGGACGCTTTAGCCCACATTAGGAGCCGCCACCCCACCACCGCCCCACCACCACACAGAATGACATGAAACATATCTGCCCCTCATTTAACGCTGGCAAGAAATATGTTCCATCAGAATATCCGAAGTTCTCTTGACAGGAGTAAAACTATCCAAGTTTGCCAACAAGTTGGTAGGGTGAAAACGAATAAATTAAACTGGAGTCGGTTCGTGAAAAACAAGAGCGCAAAAAGGCGAACACGGCAATAATGGATGTTTTAAAATAAATAAATAAATTGGTTTTCAACTCCAGAGAGTGAAGCTTGTAAGATGTTTATTTCCACTCGATCGTCAAGCTCGCCCGATGACAAGTTAACAGCTCGGCGCAGAATGCAAATCATCTTGGCTTTCTCATTTAGCTGCCAGGTGGAGCTCTCAATGCTCTCTAATGTGCAGGTCTTGCCTCCCGTTCCGCAGCCTAAATGACGTATAATTGAAATCTCGGGAATGGCTTGGTTGTCAAGCGCTGTTGTTAGGTCCCATCACCCTGACAAGCTACCAAATGCCGACCTAACCTTTATTACATTTGGCACTTCCACAAATGAAATGTGCCACTTATTTGGAAAATTGCTGGGATGAAAAGCCAGATTTCGCCGTGTGTGTGTTTATTTGCTGTATTATGTACGTGAGTGCACCTTTGTTTTGAAAGCATTTATTTCCCCCAAAAGATTTGAATTAATCAGACAGGAAATGTAAGAAACATGGCAACATTATCATCATCCATCCATTTTCTTAGCCGCTTGTTCCACACAAGGGTCGCGGGGGTGCTGGAGCCTATCCCAGCTGGCTTTGGGCAGTAGGCGGGGTACCCCTTTAACAGGTTGCCAGCCAACTGCAGTATTATTGATTATAATTTGATTTATATAGCACCTTTCATACATTAAAATGCAACTCAAAGCACATTAACTATTCTAATTAATTCTTCATTAAAACATACTCAGAACTAATTAACTCATTCACTCCCAAAAACGTATTTATACGTTTTTTTTGTTTTTTGTTTTTTTGTTTTTTTTTGTGTTTTTTAAATGCTAGAGCATAAAGAAGGCTTTGATGCAGCGTCAGACCTGAAAAGTTCGCTTAAAGCAATGGTAGTTATTACAAAAAAACGGCCAGCAGGTGGCAACAGAGTATAAGAGAGCAGCACGGGCCATGTTGCAACAAGCTCTTTTCCCTAGTGTTCTCAACAGGTTTGTGAATAATGATGAAACTTTGCTATATTCTAATGCTAATTGCTGCAAAATAGAAACAGATAAAAATATACCTTTTTTGTCCTGATGAAAGAAGAGACTAATCTTTCTTTTGGTAGGTTCCATGTTTTTATAGCAATAGAACACAATATCCTGTGGGCATTGCAAAATCAGTCAAAAAAACAATAAAACAGTGAAAACGCCTGGGAGTGAATGAGTTAATTTACTTGAATGGAAAGAAATGCCAGGGTGGTTGGAAGCAAAAAAAATGACATACACTTTTTATACAGTATAAAATAATGCATCATCCTGTATGAAATCATCACATACACTTGCCTTGCCTGCGGCCAGAGTTGCAGCGTGAATCATCCCCCTGATGACAGTTCTGCTTATTATTACCATGAAGTTTTCAGCAGGATCGCAGGACATAGAGTCGAATTCTCCGAGGAGAGCCGAGAGCAGTGCATTCTGGGTCTTGACTGCTCAGAGGACAATATTACAATCATTTTCTACGGACATTCCGGCTTGTGCCTTGACCACCTGCTATGCCAGGGATGCCGACTTGTAATGTCACCGTTACGTAAGGGGGGGGTTGGGTGGAACTATTCAATGCTGTACTTACTGTATGTGTAAGTAGCTTTCACTGTTTCTCAAGAATTTTTCAGCGTAATGAGCCCATAGATGAGGCGATGAGGTGTTTTTAAAACTCACATCTTTATATTAGCTCCATGATTTTATTTATTTATTTATTTATTTATTTTTTTAAGAGCTCAGAATTGTTCATTCGGTAGTCTTACCGATTCAACGTCTTATCATCATTGCTCTTTTGTGTGTGTGTGTGTGTGTGTGCGTTTGTGTGCGTGCGTGCAAATACGTATAAATTTATACTCATTAATTCACCTAAAACCTAATAAAAATCCCATTACCCTTCACCTTAACCAGGTACTTCAGAGTCTCGCCAGAGTCGTGAGGTTCAAATGGTCAGGAGACCAGAGAAAAGGTCAGAAAAGATAAAAAGAAAAGAAAGATAAATCAAAGTGAAATCCAGCACCGACCAAACACTTCCTGCCTTCCCCATGGTTACAAAATCAAAGACTTACGCCAACCCCAGAAGCCTCTAAATTCCAACAAATTAACGAGATCTCAAGAGACCAGAGGAAAAACTAAAGAGAGGAAGGAGGGAAGGATCGATGAGGCAGAGTGAGATCCATAGAACCCAGTACATCCAGTCCAGTATATTAGCTCCATGATGAGCATTCACAATATACTTTCGCTCTGAGATGGTAGGTAATTGTAAACATTGAATTTAATTAATAAATGCTTGCTATTGTGGTTGTTGCCTTGAGAAACAAATGACCCCCCCCCCCCCCCCCAAAAAAAACAAACAAACAAATAAAATAAAATAAAAAATGTTTTGCTGGAACTTGTGAATCAAAATTTGTGATAATATAAGCACTGTATGGTGGCAACGAACTCAACTTACTTCCTCTATTCAAGCCGCTTCAGTTAAAGGATATTTTTGTCCTTGCGTCTTCCGGGTGGATCATCTTAACGACTGTTTCTCGATCCTGTCAATCAATCTGCGTAACGACGTCGTGCGTGCTCGGTCCTAGCTGCGCGTGCGCACTTCGAGTGTTTGTAGCATGTAGCTAGCTTCGTGTCGCTGTAGAGCGCCACCGAGCTGACCGCGTACTTTGAAAATAGCTGAGAGCCGCAAGAGGACATCCGGATGAAGCGAGGCCGGCTGCAGAGACTGATGAAGATGACGATGAAGATGAGCTCGGACGTTAGCGACATTTGAGAGGCGTTTCCCCCAGACGAGCAGGAGAGCTGGTAGGATGGTCTTCCGCATGCGCAGTTTTTTTTAAACGTGACAAACAAATGTTTGGCTTCATTGAATCTACCTTTCAGGATTACTTTTTCAAATTGTGTATTTAAAAAAAACACACGTATTGTAGCTTTGCTTTAGCTCACCCCATTTAGCTTAATGCTAACAAATAATGCAAAAAGAAAAAAAAAGAAAATAAAAAGAACAGGCTTGTCCAAACTATGGCCTCCGGCCCACCAAACATTTTTCAGCCGTCCGCAGCATATACTAAAAACTACTACTAGTATTTAATTCATTTTGACATTAATGACATTTGCATTCTTTTCAATAGTGTGGTTGATTTTTGCCCAGGTACTCTGCACTCATAACCTTGCTCTCGCACGATGAATTCTCGTGGTATTTGTGAGTTCACATACCCCGGAGAATACATCTTGTACCGCTCCCGCAGATAACCAGTGGTTCGGACCAATCACAGAGCGACATTGTGTTTGGGGGGCGGGATATGCAATTGTGACGAAACCATGAAGCCAGGGCCTACGCCGGAGCTAACAAACCAACCTAACATGGACGAATGGACGCTGCAATTAACTCATTCACTCCCAGCCATTTTCACAGAAGCAATCCCGTTCGCTCCCGGCTGTTTTACTGGATTTTGACTGATTTTGCAAGGCCCACAGAATATTGTGTTCAATTGCTATATAAGCATGGAACCTACCAAAAGAAAGATTAAAGTCTCTTCTTTCATCAGGAAAAAAACGGATGTTTCAATTTGTTTCCTTTTTGCAGCAATTAGCATTAGAAAAGAGCTAAGTTTCATCAGTTTTCACAAATCTATTTAAAATTCTAAGTAATTGAGCTTTTTTTCTAGATGGCCCTGGTTGATCTCCTTTGCTCTGCTGCCACCTGCTGGCCGTTTGTGTAATAACTACCATTTCTGCAACCGTTCTTTGTAGTTGAGAGGCTGCATCAAAGCCTTCTGTATGCTCTAGCATAAAAAAACAAACAAAAAAAACAAACAAAACAAACAAACGTATAAATACGTCTTTGGGACACAACATTAAAAAACGGATTTGCACGTTATTGGGAGCAAATGAGTTAATTCTGTTCTCGCAGAATGACTCACCGTTTCCTTGTTGAATGTTGAACAGTGAGAGGCGCTTCGTACATTTCTAGCTGGTAAGATGTTCGTCCCCCCCTTCGACAAGAACGGACACGAAAATTTTCACCCGTGGCCGTGATTGGTTAAGACAAACGTGTAGAATAATACGAAATTACTGTGGAGATGTACCAGATGGATATTGTGACGCATACCCATTTGGCTATTGCCAGGTTACTGGTCTCATCCCTCTTTTGTAAAACGCGGATGTGGGCACAAATGAAAGGCTAGATAGCGCCAATAGAGTCGCCTTGCAACCAAATACAAATATCTGTTGTTGTTGTTTTTTAAGTTTCCATCATGGCACCAAAGTTGACAAGCGCAAAAGCAAATGTTGAAAAGAGTCATAAAACTTCAAGGCAACATGACGTTCCCAAAAGCCCACTGAGGTGATCAGCAAGCATTGAGAGAACGCAACACGCTGCCTTGTGGCCTTTGTTCAGTTGAAAAGAAGGGGAGAAAAAAAAACAAATATTTGCATTTGTGTGTCCAAACACACAACAGCATCAACACATGATCATGGCGTGCTTTGTGCGTCTCAATCATAATTGTCTGTTTGGCTGTGGCGGAGAGTACAGAAATCACAAGACTGTTTGGCCTTGTCTAATTGTGCCTCAGCACCGTTCCACCCATTCACCATGTCCAAATAAAAGAGAGTGAAAAACAGCAGGGAAGAAGAGACTTTTCTTTTTTTATATATCTGTATGAGAGATTCAAGGAGAAATGGAGAAAAAAAAGAAAGAAAAGGCCTTCTGATGTGTGCTAAAAGTGAAAAGCAGAGACGGCACGATAGCGCAATGTTCTCACTGAAGTCAGCTTGTACACAATCATGTTGAGAGGAACATCACGTTTGAATATCACACAAAAGATGCGAGAGGAGTCCATGATACATCGTGTCCTGTCAGAACCTGCTTTATTATTCCACTGACAAGTGCACAGAGGACTCTGCTGGAAACACACGGAGGACTCTCGCCATAATCATGTTTGTATGGTGCTGTCAAGCCTCCGCATTAAGGTGGCGAGACAAACATGTTTCCTGGCAAACGCAAGATAATAAAAAAACCTTCTCAGAATGTCGACACTGTCAGCTGAAAGTTGGACGTTAATACGGGGAAAGTCCTGAACACTATGACATTTGATTTGATCTATTTTTTTTTCTATCACAACACAAATGAACATAGAAAAACTCAAGATACAAATGATTACGTTTGAGAAGGGGCAGGAGGAAGCAAAAGCTGATCTTGTTGAGCCGCCTGCTTACAATTCAAAACATCATCTATAAACAGCTGTTGTGTCTGCATATAAATAAAGTGAGAGGAGTTCATGTGTGACTCGAGTCGACTAAAATCAAGTTTTAGTAACTTCAGCCGCTCAAGTATTTCACCAATTAAGCTACAAAAGGACTTTGTTTTCATTGTAGTACAGACTCGATTGGCTCTTCTGCACAGAAGCATAAATACTAGGGGTGTGCTCAAAAAATCGATACGGCAATATATCGTTGCGGGCCTCTTTACAATACAAGTATCGATACGCAGGCGTCAAAATCGATATTGCTCGTTAACTTTAAATAGGCAGTTAGCGTTTGCCTTTGCAGCTTACATTGTACCTAAAAAATAAAAACCAGCAGCGTCTTTGAAGTTAATTGACTTCAATTAACGCAAAAATAGCTCACCAGTGATTGGACACTGTGTCTTGCTAAGAAAAATGAAAACAGAGGAAGAATATCAGCATTTATTTACTTCTAAACTTAACATGACACGTGTCTTAATGTACCAATTTTTGTATATTTTGTTTAAAAACAAAATAGAATGTGTTACATAAAAAAATGTAGTTGTTATTTCCCCAAATATTTCAAATAAGCAGATTTTAGAGCTGTAATTTTAATACTTTGATATTTTTGGTCATATCGGCTCATGCATATTAATAAATTTTCCCGGTGTGTCTGTGAAAGCTGCTCCTTGCTCTGCAGTGCGTGCACATTTAAACCAGGCAAGCCGCTTGTTGTATCGTGACACCTGTATCGTGATACGTATCGTATCGTGAGGTTAGCGGTAATACCCAGCCCTAATAAATACTGGCATTTTCTTCACGCAAGGCTTGCTGTGCTTGTTTGCCAATTTCAAAAAACAAAAAACACTCAACTTATGTAGAGACTTGGTAACCATGGAAATACTAAACAGACACAAGTGACCCAATCAAGAAAAGGGAGAACTAGTGATGTATTTGATGATGGCTGAAGTCAGATTTTTCCCACTTAGTACCAGGAAATGGTAATGTCCCTTTGAACTTGGCAATCTGAGTTGGCGGGAAAAAAAGGACCCCAACATCACTGACCAGCTTCAATCTGACATCACTTGGCAACAAAGACCATGAATGGCAAAACATAATTAACACAACTATGAACATATGTATCTATTTCATTATTATAACAACAATTTATTTATTCAAAATGAGTAACCATTCGGAACCCAACGTGATTTGGCTGTGTGAAACAACAATTGATCGTAATCAGCAATTTTTGACGTTTATATTCGCCTCAAACACTTTGAGATCGGAAATGGGAGATTCCAAGTGGGATATGTCCGACTTCCCACCCTCTTGAATGCAGCGTATGTCATGAGGTTGGATCCCGAAGCGCAGACGCAAATAAGGTTTTAACTCTTTATTTACACGACTAAACAAAAAACAACCAGAATGCATCGAGAATCACGAGATGCCAAGCCCCCTTGGGCTGAGGAGCTGCACACAGGAACCGAGGTAATAATCCGACAAACACACAATTCTCGGGTTGGCTTAAATAGACAGTCAACTGATCGGATTGGCTGTGGCTAGACATGTGGGTAACAGGACTGACATGGAATTACCTGATTGACTGTTGACCAAGTAAAGGGATTAAAGATTCTTGACATCACATAGCTCCTGACATCACATAGTGTTTTTCCAGTTGAAACCAGATGATGGTAACATCGGTTCAAAACAGACACTTGACCTCACGTCATGACCCAAACATAAACCCTTGCATGACCCAAACTTAACCCTGGCATGACCCAGTCATGACAGTGTAAAACTAATGAGTCAATGATGAAACACCTGGACACGACACAAGTGGCTTAGGGAGCTCATTGGTAGACGCAAGGGACAAGAACCGGTGGACACAAAAACACAATGAGTCAGTCAGTCAGTGTTGATGGTCTTGCTGTACCCAATAAATAAAAGTGCCACTAAATTATGTGCTGGCGCGACCAAATGAGAATGTTGTTAAATTTAATTAATTTATTAATTGATTTAATTATTTATTTATTTGGGTGTTAGTAACTGTTAATCATTGTTTATTTAATAGTAAAATATTGTTAAATCAGTTTAACAATTACATTTCAAAATATAAAACGTAAACTTAAATTTATAGAAAATAAAATAAAATTTCATTCAAATGAGCCAGAGAGGAATAGTAAAAATAAAAGTTTAACATTTTACAATTACTGAAGTATAATTAATAAACGTAAGTTAATATTACAGAAAAAAAAGTGTGAATCAAAGTTCTTTGCAATGAACGACAGTAATAATGTCATGTTTGGGTTCTGTTTGGGGTGCGTTTTGCTTTGTTTTTGTTGGGTTTTGAGTTTGTCATGTTTATGTTCTGTTTTTCTTGTCTTCCATAGTCTCGTTAAGCCTCACTGATGTCCACCTGTGTTTGCCTGCCCTTCCTCATGTGTCAACCAATCAGCTCCCCCTTCCCCTTGTGTCTTGCCCAGCTGTGTCTCGTCGTGTGTAATTAGTGTGTGTACTTAGTCATCGGTTTTCGTTTCAGTTCTTGTCGGTTCATTTTTCCTGTTTCCCTATGTTCTTGTTGCCCCACGTCCGTGCTCCCATAGTCAAGTCTGCTCGTGCATTGTTTTTCCCTTCGGTGTTTTGTTATTCTTTGTTACCAAGCCCTGTTTGCAACTTTAGTTTTGTTTGATTAAATTTACTCCGTTTTCGCACCTCTGCCTCCCTGACTTGTCCGCTTCCTGAATTTGGGTCCACCACCACACTTTCAAGTCCTGACAAATAATAATTGATGTTAACTTTGTTTCTTGTGCCATTGTTTTTCAAGAATATAAAGCCTGCCACATGATGAGTTTTAACCCACGTTGGGCTCAAATATTTAAAAAAAAAAATAATGAAAAAAAATGGTGCACGTGCAATGTTGCGTTCATGTGTGGCATGAAAAATTGTGAACTCTTCCACTCAGAACCGAAACAAGGCATTGTTTGATTTTACGTGAATCGGTGCTCGGAAGTACCAACCCAAACAGGCCGTACCACAAAAGTACTGTCGTCGGTAGCCATCTCAGCTTTTTGAGCCTCTCAAAAAAAAAAAAAAAAAAAAAAAAAAGCAATTCATATTTCATTATAGTACAGCGATATTATATGCAATATAATATTGCATTCAACTCTTTCAAGCTTATTAGTGTAGCCATTTACCTAATGATCCCCTACATATTGTCAACATTCTCTTATGAAAGAAACATTCAAGGTAATATCTTTTGATTTGAAGGTGGCAATGGACAACTGATTATGAGTTTCAAAACAACAATAAATTCAATCTTTATTAGCAAAACCAAGAGCTCAGATCGTAGTCGGTGGAGTAGCACAATATGTTTGTTTTTTTTTTTTTTTCTTTTTTTTTAATCGAAAACAACAAAGCTCTTAACTTTTCCATTCCAATTATTTGTATTTGTCAAGCCCCACATGGGTGTCCGCTGCAGAAAGTCTTTGATTTCCCGCGGCTTTCTAATCATAACTTCCAAAGTAATTACCGAGTCGAGACTTACGTGGTGAGTCGCTCCTTCTTCAGTAGCGCCACTTGTTTAGAAGCACCGGCGCACGCCGCTAATGGGCTGCAAATGGCCGAGGCATGAATATGCAGTCTCACCTTGGCTGATATTTTGCAGAACGAAACGGAGTGACAAATAAAGAGCTCTCGCACTTGGCTGTTGGCGAAACAAGCCTACAAAAATCCAACGCTTTGCATCAACAGATTTGCACCGAATGGAAAGCTGGTTATTAACGCGCACGACTTACTTTGAACACACCACAATCATGTTGAATAGAGATTAACATGGACAATTGTTGAAAGTGGAACATACTTCAAACTGGACTAAGGTGGAACAAAAGACTGTAAAAAAAAACTAAAATAAAAAATCAAGTAAACTGAGTGCCAGTTGACACGGACAAAAACAACAAGCAAGACTTTGAAGCTGCGGCCATTAATCGTACATGAAATAAACTTTTTTTTTTTTTTTCCTCCATTGTGAGACAGGCCTCTGTCAGCATACAAAGATGGAAAACAATAAAGATGTTATCCTCCACACACCATCCTGACAGCTATTGAGCTGTCATTATATGATGATCGAGTCATTTCCATGCCTAACTTGAAAGCATATTATTACAAACGTGAACAACAGGGAAATGTCAATCACTTTGGTTTATTATTGCCTCCGAGTTACTGAAAGGTTCTTCAATGTACCAGTTAATGTGTGCCGGTGACGTTATTACCTATAGGGGAGCATTTCAACAGAACTTGAAATACTGTCTGGGTTGAAATTCTCCTTAAAACCCTTACTATGTCATTTAGCCACATTAGCCTGTTAGCTTTAGCCACAAGCCGTTCGCAGCGCTAATATACACAATAAGGGCATGTTGTTGGCTATTTGCATATTGTCGAGTCACCTCTGCTCCTGCTCTTCTGAGAGACCGTCACAAGCTTCGTGGGAAACATGTCTACATCAACGAAAACCTCACCAAACGAAATGCTGACATCGCCAAAAAGGCACGACAAATGTCGAAAGCACGTGGACAAAAGACTGCCGAATTTTTATTCAAACTAAAGATAACTCTGGTCAACTAAAAACACGAATCGTGAAAGGAGCTGAGAACTTGGCAGCGCTTGAGAGAGAACAGTAATTCACAATATCACAACAACAACAACATCGCTAATTACCCAAGCTGGAGTTGTATATGATTACTTGCTGACTTTGCCAAGGCTAACTCTTGTTTATACACCTGCATTGATAACATGTATTGCTGTTCCCGTTTGAATCTAAATATTGTCTGGCTCGAATTCCGTTTGGATATTTGTTTTAACAGTCAAGGCTACATGATAAGGCTGTATTGTGGCTCCAATGAATTTGCTGTCAATACGCAAAATGGGGGTTGGTGGTCTGGTTCCTGGAATTTGGCTGGCGTGGGCCGCTCTGCTGGGTGAGCTAGGCTGGGCAGCGCACAGGAGTCATCAGATCCACAACATGCTAGCAACCAGTGGTGCTACCTGACCAGAATCGAGGTTGAAATTGCTTGAAAGCAATGGGCAGAATGCAAGCCGATCTACTCTTCTGAAAGCACAACACGTGTGAAAGCTGATCCGAGGTCAGCGATGACCCTACTGGTGAAAGAGAAGAATTGCGCTTGCCTTGGCTGCTCGCCTGGCGGGGTGGGCTTGCTGGTGGCGTCTGGGGACCGACTCACCAGTGCCAAATGACTGGGACGAGCCACAATCTACACACGGACATTCAAGATGAAGGGATAGTATGGGATGGATAACGATAAAAATTATGACTATTCTAAATAATGAATATGATTGATGCGTTATAGTAATGGGTCGATGGGGACGGGTCTCGAATAAGCTTCGGCTTCTACCCGTCAGCCCTTCTTTCGGATGTCAATGTTGCAAATGATGTGATGTGATTGATGTAAGCTGTAATGTGTCCGAAAGGAAAAAAATGAATAAACTAAACTAAAACTAAACCTAACATTGTAATTAATGTTTCTACTTGCAAAGGTACTGTGTGAGGGTTTGGAACTTGTGAAAAAAAATTAAAAACATCAAAAGTGATATAATGGTGCTAATTTGCATTATAATCACCCTCCAGGCAGGGTGAGATACTCCACCCATGACTTGGGAGGTAGAATTGATGAAGACAAGAGTTTTTGATCCATTTTTGAAAGTTAGGGAATGGAATGCAATACATTCATATTACTAAAACCAAAAAGTTATTTTCCAAAACGTATCCTAGTAGTCATTTGATACAAGAAGAGGAGCAAATTTAGTAGTTGGCAGTGTGAGTATGGAAACACTGCAGACTGCATGTGCTTTACTTTGGGACAATGCGGGAGACCTTGACTCTGACGGCACTAAAAAGCCGCCCAGGGTACATTCCTCATCTGCATTACTGTGGCGCTGCATTTCTCCCACTTTTTACGCGAGCTGGCTAATTAAGACTACCTGGGTCAGAGGTCACAGAGCTAGAAGAGAGAACAACGCTCCAGGGAAAAGCAGGTCCAGATGTGGTTTTCTATTCTTTCATGTCATTCATTAGCAGCCCTCACATCTGGTCAGTAATAAATATCTCATGGACAGTCACATAAAATGCAGATTTATGAAATGGATAAATACAATTTAATTTTCACAGTATACAAGCGTTTTTGGTGCTTATAATGTCTGGAAAATTGACACTTCGCAACGGCTTCAAGCTATTATAATGTTAATAATTGTTTTACAGTTGCTGTGTGTAGAATAAAATAGGACATTGTGTGAAGGAAAGTTAAGTTCAAACAAACCTCAGGTCAAAAAACCTTCTAATCAACAATGTATGCTGACGTTTAGAAAAGTATGACAGCTATTTGCAAAGCAAATCACACTTGTTAATGTTCTGACATGTATAACCAGATGTGCTCCTAGCTTGAATGGCAGCCTGTGGAAGACACCCTTTGTAGATAGTAGGGGTGTTAAAAAAAAATCGATTCGGCAATATATCGTGATACTACAGCACGCAATTCTTGAATCGATTCAATAGGCAGCCGAATTGATTTTTTAACATCCTTTTTTGATGGAAAAATATTCAACAAAACGTCTAACTTTCACATTTTAAGCATGGAAGAATGTTATATTAATGGAACATTAAGCCTTAATATTTTATTTCAATGCGTTCAACCTGTTTGTTAAATACAGTGGCTCACTGGTTTCAGATCAATCAATAATGTATTTTCGGACAAATCTTACAGTGTGCAAGTTTACTGAATGGTATTTTCTAAATTTGAGAAAAAGTCGCAACAATCTACTTGTCAATTCATATCGGGATTAATCGGTATCGAATCGAATCGTGACCTATGAATCGTGATACGGATCGAATCGCCAGGTACTAGGTAATTCACACCCCTAGTAGATAGTTTTTGTTAATTGTGTCAATCGTAATATTTAGAAGTTGGTTCTGTTTTGAGAGTAAATGTCATTCTTTGTATTTTGCTTAGCAGTTGTTTTGTTGTACCGGTACTAGGGGTGTGAATTGCCTACCTGACGATTCGATTCGCATCACGATTCGATTCGATACCGATTAATCCCGATATGAATTTACAAGTCGATTGTTGCGATTTTTTTGTACTCAAATTTAGAAAATATCATTCAGTAAACTTATACATGTACACTGTAAGATTTGTATGAAAATTTATTATTTATTGATCTGAAACTTTAACAAACAGGTTGTAACATTTTTCATGTTTGAACAGCGTTGAAATAAAATACTAAGGCTTAATGTTCCATTAATATAACATTCTTCCATGCTTTAGGTGTGAAATTTAGACGTTTTGTTGAATATTTTTCCATCAAAAATGGATGTTAAAAAAATCGATTCGTCTGCCTATTGAATCGATTCGAGAATTGCGTGCTGTAGTATCGCGATATATTGCCGAATCGATTTTTTTAACACCCCTAACCGGTACTATTATTTTGATATACAGGTGTTATGCTCGTTGAGAGTGTGCATCCCAATGGAAGAGCCTCATATATAAACGTCAATAACGTCTTATTTTGCTCATTAGCAAAATCCTTAAACATCCCTTTTATCTCCACAAGGGGGTACAAATTCCCCATACAATCCAACAAATTACAATTCATGAAAGGAAATTCAGTTCACAGATCTTTTTGGGGGGTGTTTGTTGGCTAGTGCCGCCTCACATTATTACACATACTAGAAACCACCGCTGTGTGGAACAAAACTTTTGCAATAACTTCATCAGAGTTCACAATTGTTGGAATTTTGAATAGAATAGAAATACTATATTGTCATTATATGGCACGGATATAACAAAAATAACTATTCACATGACATTTCATAACATGCCAAGAGCCAGATTGAAAATAGTGATTCACTCAAGGGAGTTCTTCACATTAGCAATCTGGAACGTAACTCGGCAGATTCATTCGGGAAAGGAGGGACTTGCTGTACAATAAAAGCATGTTTGTTTTGACCAATCACGGTAACGGGCGAAAATGTCGTCTTCGGTCTCGTCTTAGGGAAAAAGAAAGCACGAACATCTTTACCACATAAAAATGCACTAAGCGCCTCTCGCTGTTCAACATTCAACAAGGAATCGGTGAGTAATCCTGTGAGAACAGAATTAATTGCAGAATCCATTCGTCTGTTTGTTATGTTTGTTTCTCCCGACATCGGCGCTTCCTGGTTTCGTCACAGCTGCATGTCCCGCCCTACACCACGTCTGATTGGTCTAACCTAAAAAAGTTTCGGTTGCGAGCATATCAGCGGGAGCAGTACAAGATGGATTCTCTGAGTATTTGTGAACAAATACAGCAAGAATTCAGCTTACCGGCAAGGTTAGATATTTCACACAATGAGCTAATAATTCTAATAGTTAAAATCATACTTTCAAGTTAGCTGTGTTTTCTCGAAGTTTTGTACGATTTAAGGGAATATATTTAATTCTCGATTCTGTTGGAAATTGTGTTATTCTTAAATATTATTGTCAAGGTCGACATTATGTTACTTAAACTCACCCAAAAACCATGTAATTGCTTGTTTGTTGAATTATTCAAAAGGTAGATCAAAATAAAAGGTTCACAGCAGCTTTAGCATTTTGTCAATTTTTATCTTCCAAACTAGCAGAGCAAAGTAAGTAAAGCAAGAGAACAAATTCAGTATCCCGGAGAGTTTTCCTTTTGTTGCCTCGTGGTAGGTCAACTCGACTGGTCCCTTTGACCGGCTCAAGGCTCGATCGATGCATCATCTGATTGGGTGCTCAGTCCTCATCCAACGGCGGTTTTGGAATATTCTGCCGTTGACTCCTTCTGAAACACGTTTGTACAAGCGAGCCAATCGTGGCCAGAGTCCGTTGTACACAAACAATTGAAGTGTGACTCTGCAGCAACAGTGTTTTTCAAGTGATCAATGATTAGCATTTTAGAAGCAAATTGTGCACACCTATTATAAAACATATATTCTATTAGGGTTGCACAATATATCGAAAAAATATCGATATCGCGATATTGGCCCTTGCAATACGCATATCGCAAAGGCACGCAATAAGTTTTATATGGAATTTTATGCTTTTTATATGAATGTGACCAGTCAGCTCACTAAAATGTGCATCACCATTCAATAGTTGAAAATTATCAAGACATAATTACAATTCATTAACTAAGATTACATGAAGGTTGCTTATTTTGCCCCATGAAAAATGTTTTTCTTTCATTAGGTAATAAAAATGTGATTTATTTAGGTAAATGTTAAATATCGCAATAATATCGATATCGCTATGTTCAGCAAGTATATCGCATATCGCATGTTTTTCCAATATCGTGCAGCCCTATATTCTATGATGTCAGAGGAATTCATCTTTAGCAGTTCTACTATTAATGAATCCGAAATCGATTCATCAATCACTCCCCGTTGTGAGTAGAAAGTATGGGCTAGTGGTCGGAAATCCATAGGATAAGAAACGGTCAAAAACACAGATTTTCAGGGGGTATTATGACAGAGAGACTGCAGGCATGGTTAGAGCTATCGTTTAATTTAGCCGAGCCTCACCCTCGGCAATCTGCTCTAAATAAAATATGCCGCCACCTCCCAACCAAAATGACTTCGGATTCCAATTTACAGCGACACTAAGCGATAAAGGGGACAATAAAATGCTCGGGTAATTGGTGTATTATGGTCCTATTAATTGCTCGGATGCCGCAAAACTATTGCCCGAGCTCCACGACAATTTTTCAGGGCTTCTCCCAGCGGGGTGATAGTCTGCGCCTCTCGCAGACCCAGCTTGTGTTCATGCACTGAGTCAGAGAGCAGCGGTTTCATCCCAACATTTGCTTGAGAGATGCATCAGTCAAGCCCTATCGCCGCCACTGCCACGGACAGGGTGCTGTTTCCATGACAACCGCATCAAAAAGTCAAAGCCAAGCCCCTAACTTTTGCTCCCCCCACACCCATTATTATTATTTTTTTTTATCTTTTGTTTCTTCTTCTTTTTCCGCCCTCTAGGAACATTGCGATATGCTAATCTGGGAGTGGCACGAGATGAAGGATGCGGCGGGGGGTGTTGAGCTCAAGAGGAGGAGGGATGAAACTGTGCGAAGGCAGCTGCGAGGAACAGGGAAAGCTACTCGACGCAGAAATCCAATTTAAGAGATTGGCTTATCCATTGAGGCTAAATCCATTGGTAATTATAAGTAAATCAAAGGTGAAAGCATGCAAAACACTTACATGCACAACTTTCACTCTCTCATTTCGCTTATTTGAAGCATCCAGCATCATTCTCTGCTAGACTTAACGCCAAGTTTAGCAAAATTTAGACTGCTGGCAAAACAAATGCTTAACTTGCAAGCGGCCTCTCTATGAGTCCACAGCTCTCTTTCCGCTAGCTAGCAGCTAGCTAGCGGGCACAAGTGGGAAGGACAAGTCTCATCCACTAAGTGTTAATTGCACTGCAGATGTGAAAGTCTTCCTCCTACCCCTTTATTTTCATGTGTTTTAGCATGCTGGTCATTTCGGGCCAGAACATACATGTTGCTAAAATGCTAAGCTGTTGCATCATGATTTGTTAGTGCACTATTTTGGTAGACAGGCATTAAAACAACAACAACAACAAAAAACATCCATCTTCATAGTTTAGCGGATTTGTCTGCGTGTTTGTGCATTTGGTAGACTGAGGACTGAGGGCTTATTCTATTACACACCCCTGTCACACCTCACAATGTGGTGACGAAAACTAGACCAGGTGAAACCAGGTCTAAGTTGTACCACAGATGGTGTCATGTAATTTTGTTGGATTTGACCAAGGCGCAGGCACTCATCAATATTTCATTTGATGAACGATCTGAATTCTTGTAGAGATCAATTCATTGAAGATATTATCCATCCATCCATTTTCTTGACCGCTTACTCCTCACAAGGGTCGCGGGGGGGTGCTGGCGCCTATCTCAGCTGGCTGTGGGCAGTAGGCTTTAGGACACCCTGGACTGGTTGCCAGCCAATCGCAGATGAACACCCCTCCACACTCACAAGCACACCTAGGGACAATTAGTAGTGCCCAATTAACCTGCCATGCGTGTCTTTGGAATGTGGGAGGAGACCGGAGTACCCGGAGAAGACCCACGCAGGCACGGGGAGAACATGCAAAGTCCACCCAGGAAGGCCGGAGCCTGGACTCGAACCGGAGTCCTCAGAACTGGGAGGCGGACGTGCTAACCACTCAATCACCGTGCCGCCAGGTCACGGAAATTCAATTAGTAAATCTAAGGTTCCGCTGCATTTTTTTTTAAATTCTGGAAGAAACTGAAGTGCATGGAGAAAACCCAAGCAATCACGAGGAGAACATTCACACTCTACCCAGGAAGACCAGAGCCGAGATTCAAACCTCCAAACTCGGAGCCAAACATGCTCACCACCTGCTGGGTCGCTATTACGACTCTTGCAATGAATGTGACACTTGCCACTCTTCATCAACTTCCAAATCATACATGCGACGTCATGTCTTTTGAACAAATTAACCGCCTCGCCTTTTCTAATCATTTTTGTAATGAATCAATCATTAAAACAAAAACATCAAACTCAAAATAATTGATCAGATGAGAGTCTTGGAACGATTGACACGGTGGCATTTATCTATGGATTTGACATTCTACATGTAGCCTTCCATTTATTTCGGTGAGACACGCGGTCATTTATTTGTTAGATCGTAGCAAGATGTCTAACAAATAGTTCTCGTGGCTCACAATTCAGGCGAGAATCAATTTTCAGTTAATATGCCGCTAATAAGGCGACACCTTTTATTTGCATGGCTCTCAAGTAAAAGCAGGGGTTACGGCCAGGCACGGTGACTTTTCTGATTTATCGACAGACACCATACACAATGGACCCGTTAACCGAAAATCGTAGGGGGAGAATATAAAGTCTAAATACTGAGAAACTAAATGTGAGTCGAGTCTGTGGTGTCACCGAGTTCAGCCTTGCGTGACAGAAATTCAATGGGGCTAAAAATACTGGCCTTTTATAATAATATAATGTCGCAATTGTTGGTTTTGAAACAACTCAAGGTTGCACTCACGGTTACATCGACAGCAGTTTCTTCAATGTACTTGAATGTACTTGATTAGTTAGTGACTGTGAATATAATAACATCACACTGCATATAAATAATATATTTATAGTGTAAGGCCAGTTGATATTCAATAGGGCTGGGTATTGCCGCCAACCTCACGATACGATACGTATCACGATACAGGATGCACGATACGATACGTACCGCGATACATATGTATCCCAATACATGATCTTCAAAGCGATACGTATCCCGATATTTTACATTAATTTACTTGCATTTTATAATAACAGTCATATGTATACCTAAAGGATATGTTTATTATGCTGGAGACAAAAATGTTTTTGTTAGTAGCTCGTCTGGTTTACCACCAAGCAGCATGCCTGGTCTAAATGTGTACGCACTGCAGAGCAAGGAGCAGTTTTCACAGAAACACCGGGACAATTTATTAATAGGCATGAGTCGATATGAGCAAAAATATCAAAGTATTAAAATTACAGCTCCAAAATGTGCTTATTTGAAATATTTGGGAAAATAAAAACAGCATTTTTTCATGTAACAAATTTTATTTCGTTTTTTTTAAACAAAATATAGGAAAATTGGTACACTGAGACACGTGCCATGTTAAGTTTATAAGTAAATAAATGTTGATATTCTTCCTGTGCTTTCATTTTCCTTAGCAAGACACAGTGTCCAATCACTGGTGAGCTATTTTTGCATTAATTGAAGGCAATTAACTTCAAAGACGCTGCAGGTTTTTAGTTTTTAGGTACAATGCAAGCTGCAAAGGCAAACATTAACTACCTATTTAAAGTTAACAAGCAAAATCGATTCTGACGCCTGCGTATCGATACATGTATTGTAATGAGGCCCGCAACGATATATTGCCGTGTCGAATTTTTGAGCACACCCCTAGTATTCAAGTCTATAAAGTGCAGAAATGTTTTTCGTGACGGCTTAAAGAGATTGCAGCACGATATTTTAAGCCCTTCCAACAGTTAACTATAGGCATGTAATGATCAAATCTTACCTTTGACAGCATGGCGATGTAATTGATGTCATTTGTTTTATGAAATATTAGGTGTTTTGCTGGTTATTTTTTTGTAACGGGGAAGTAAAACGCCCGGTTCGGTAAAACCCCGGCCCTTCCCGTGTGATTGCCGTGCCCCCGGCGAGCCGACTGCAGTCTGCTGGTGGAGCTCTGCGTTTGGGCACTTTTCTAAATGCAAGCCGTCAATTCTTCAATAAACATTTGAAACAAAACGGCTCCTTGCCGCAAGAAATTGTGGAGGAGGAGGGGAGAGAAGAAGATATAGGAAAGAAGAAGGAGGGGGGAAAAAAATTAACCTGAGCTCGTTTAAAACCAGGGACTTGCTGCTTAAAGAGCAAGCACACTAACCACTATACAATTTATTCAGTTAGGTTCAACTGTGCAAAAGTTTTACTTGTAGTTTACACAAGTGTCAGTCAGGACGGATTTTAAGACAGCCAATTGTCATTGCACTTTGGCATTGCAAATGTGAAGGATACTTGATTGCTTTGAATTCGTTTGTACAGAATGTTTACTGATAAAAGCTACATTTGTCACGATCCCATGGAGTTCTCAGAGAAAGTGGGCGTGCGTTTAGTCCGCAGAGGCGGTGCGCCAGTCACTTTGACAAAAGGTGACAAGTGGCTTTGGAAAGTCGCTAGATTTAGCGAGAAAGTCGTCAAGTTGGCAACACTGTCACTGTGTGCTTTTCGGGCAGAGTTGTCTCCAGGTGAGACATTGTGTCACATTAAAAGCAAATGAGAGGAAGGAATTGTATAAACCACCCTTTAAAATAAATAAATAAATAAAAATATGTGAAATTACAAACACCCGGTTTAACTTGCCTCCGCACGGATTTATGCCGCACACCATCCCAGATTTGCTGCAAAAATAGGGTCCATAGTGGCAAGCAGTTTATCACTTTTTTTATGTTCCTGATTTTCTTGGCGTGGCTGAGCTGTCCAACGACATAGTGGGTGAGATCTATATGTCTTAACTGAGTAATTTGTCTTTTTTGACAAAGCCAGCTGAAAAAGTATCAAAATATGTTTGCTATGCTATCTATTGATGGTACATCCTGTAATACTTTTAATGTTAGATTATGCTAGCTAGACTAATACATATTGCTAACTTACAAATAAATTACAGTTCCGCTGCACACTGAAGGTTGATTCTCAGGTAGGTCAGTATCTTCCGACTATGAATTGGATTCTGGGCCTGGTGTGTCAAACATGAAGGGATGTGTCGGTATAAGAAAGCTGCTAGACAAAGTAGCATCCTTTTTTTTCCCCCAGGTTATAACAGTGACGTTTGATTGACAGTTGATGTTTTTTTTCTTCTTCTCATATTTGTGGTGTGTCACATTTACAAGACATGTTTATGTTTGCTTTAGAGACTTAACACAATTTGAAGTCTGGCTGTGGTGATGGGATGATTCAGAACATGTTGACATATAAGATCTTGACTAAACCACATTAAATGGCATCATAAAAAGGGATGCAATTTGATTGTGACCTCTGTTCTTTGCACACACAAAAAAATCCCTGTTGCAGATGAATAATTATGAATCCATTTACCCCTGTGCCTCTTCCTGTCAGAATAATCAATAATGAAAATGTGCACCTGGCAAAGCCATAGCGTGCACTATAGCTCTTCTGACTCTAAGTGCATGTTCGCGCCGTTATACGGCTGAGCGGGACTGGAGCATGGACGGAATGGAGCTATTGTGTGCCGTTACTTTTAGTGGCGCAGCAAAATGGGACGCACAGTGGGAACAAGGCGAAGCTGATGAGGACTGATGCAGGGCACAGCTGGTGGAAAAGCAAAGTAAGGCACAGCAGGAAAGGCCACTTCCAGCAGGACTTTCGCAATGACTCGAAGCTTGCACAGTGGGCACCTGCGTGAGATGAACCCTATGAGTTATATAGCATAAAATTTGTCATACCTTTATTTGTTGTACCTTCTTCTTGATATTTCATCAGCCATTAACTCTTTGACCGCCAAAAACGTTTAATGATGTATTCTAAAATCCTAATGAATGCCGGCAAAAATGTTAATTTACGTTTATTACGTGTTTTGTTTAGTTTTTTCTCAATGGGCAGCGCAACGTCTTGTGCAGCGCTGCTTTGTCACTAAACAAAAAAAATATTAGTGTCAAAGTCACTGTTGTGCAAAAAAATGTATCTTTTCACAAAAAGCTTGTTTTTCTCTTAATATTTTAGTATTTTCGCTTATGTCACTCAAATGACCTAATTTCAAATGCTTTGAAAGATGAGTGAAAACGCTCCAAATCTGTTGGCACCGTTTTTTGGATAACGTTTGGCAGTCAAAGAGTTAATAATTGATCCTGGTACCGTGCAATACAATTTATATAGGCTGATGTTTCCTCATGTGTTGTATTTACTAAGTTGTTATCATGTTTTGTGAATGTAAAATTCTCCCTGATGTACAATTCTCTTTTGTTTTTCCATCCATTTGTAGTATCAGTAAAATTATATTTGCCATTAGCAAGCTTCATTTTTATATTTTGTAATGCTCGTCTCCTAATTGCTGTTATGATGTTTTACATTCAGTGATATTGCTTGTCATTACATTAAAATAGTTGTTCTGTAGTGTTATTGCTACTCCACTGCAAACATGACCATGAACAATTGCGGCATACTTCTACCAGTCACTTTATCTTCAACGCACACAGTAACGAACTGCTATATTCTCAATTGAACTATAGATTGAGACAGATGCGGAAGAAGGTCTAATCTGTCATTTGGTAACTGTGCAAGAGCCAGGAAAAAAGGCCTAAGCCACACAATGGCCTAGCTCAAGACCTTAACCATCCGGGCCACCAGTTCTTTTAGCTATAATGCTCACAATATCGTAGTAACTGTTAATATCAATAGACTGTACATTCTCAGTTGAACTACTTAATATATTCCAGAAAGATTGAGACACGGCCGTGGAACTCCTTTTCTGCTCGATGCAGAAGAAGGTCTAATCCAGGGCTGTCCAAACTTTTTCATGTCAGGGCCACATACAGAAAATCAGAAGGATGCAAGGGCCACATAATGTTATAAAGAGAAATTGTGTTTAGTCCTAAAAATTGTAAAATAATTTATTTGTGCTTTTGCATATTTAGGAAAATGCTACACAGTATATAAAACCAATTTATTTGTAATATGGCTGTTGGGTTATTATAGTTTTGGAATTTTTCATTTTAGTTAGTTTTTATTAGTTTTCAGGGTGGTTCTGTTATTTAAAAAAATGCTTAGTTATAATTTAGTTTGTTAGTTTCAGTATTAGTATCAGTTTGTTTTTTTTAAATGTGTATTACTTGTGTGCAATATTTAAACATGGGAGCGACGTCATCTTTTGGTGCTTTTCTATTGGCTGTTGCGAGATGACGTCACTTCGGTGTGACATACTTTCAAACGTCATTATTCCGGTTTATATCAAAATAAATCTACTAAAAATCACATTTAAAATCATCCCCAAAGGCTCATGCATTAAATTAATTACCAAAGACTAAAACGAAGGACATGTTTGGTATAATTATAGTTAGTTTTAGTTAGTTTTGTAAACATAAAATGTAGTTTCAGTTAGTTTTCGTTTTTTTAAAAAGCATTTTCGTTTTTATTTTATTTCGGTAACAATTTTTTTTTTTTTGAATTTTAGTTTTTTCATTAGTTTTAGTTAACTAAAATAACCTTTCGTGGCACCTGTTTTTTCGATACCCTCCCTTCTTACTTTGACCATCTCCAAACATTTTTGTTTTGTTTATTTTATTTGAACTGAGTCAAATGCCATTTTTAGCATATGTCGCGGGCCACTGAAAAATGGACGGCGGGGCAGCAAATGGCCCCCGGGCCGTAGTTTGGACACCCCTGGTCTAATCTGTCAAAAAAAAAAAATGGTTCCTACTCTTAACTAAAATGCTCCCTGCGCCTGTATGACCCAATGGTCTTAACTATATGGCCTGCTTACTGTACGTGCCAAAGAGACCTAATCTAACAACCAGTTGAAATTGTGTTGCAAACCTTTCTTTGTTAAAAGTATTAGTTTAAGGTCAATAAATCAGCCCCTGATTTTCAGTGAAATAATATGAACAGCCAGGTAAAGAAAGCCTAACCAGCATTACATTTTCAGTACTGTGTATGTCTTGGATCATAAACAATATTTACTTCTTATAGAATGATTTTCTGTAGTCAACAGTGCAGATTTAACATAACGCCATCATTTATCTACATTCAGGTGGAACAGAGAGATTGCAAAGGTAATAATTGATGCAAGTTAGACTCAAGCAAAATGTCAACGCTGTCAGTGTTTTATTGAGTTTATAATATTTCCACCTAAATGTGTTTTATGCTTGTGGCTTTGCTTGTGTACTTTGTTTTTGCAAGACTTGCTGGCTACAGTATACTTGTATTTGAAGGATGTTTTGGTGAGAATCATAAAAAGACATTTTGAAAAAAAAAAAAAATATTGAATTCTGTTGTGCATTTTCTGCGTTTGATCTAGGGGTGGGAGAAAAAAAATCGATATTGCAATATATTGCGCTCTCTGTTGCAATAAATTATCGATATATGTTATAAATGTTTATGCACTTTAATTTGTCTCACTTTACAATGTTTATAGTTAAAAGTCTAAATGCAGAACTTTGTACATTGTACAAGTTTTGGCATTAAATAAATGCATAATTAAGACATTTTCCTTTTCAGTCACATATATAGTCACACACACACATATATATATATATATATATATATAATATATATATATATATATATATATATATATATATATATATATATATATATATATATATATATATATATATATATATATATATATATATATATATATATATATATATATATATATATTGCACATTTTTTTTGACAATATATAAAAAATCATAGATAACGTGTATCGTGATATTATCGATATCGTGAATCTGGATTAAAGTTGACCTGCGTTAATCTATAAAATCCTAGATCAGCATTTCCCAAACCTTCGGCCTGGGCCAGTAGAGATTTTACTGTGTCACGATTCATGCCATAGAAAAATGCAGGAAGCTATTTAATTATCAATTAGGCACACAAAGCGCTTTTTGATTCATGAGTGCTATAATCTTCATCATTAGTTTTGTCTATGTCAATTTTATGGGAGTATGTGACACATTTGCATCAGATTAAGGGTCGGCAGGGTTTGTTTGACTTCCTGAAGCTGTCCCTGTGTGGTTAAACCATTCGTAATCTTAACAGTCGGGGCAATATTGTGAGAAATGAACAGAACTCAGCTATGAACAACAGCCAAAATCAATAGTAACTCTAAAAGTGAAATTTCAGACCGAGTTTCCCCGAGAAAAGCAATCAAGTTGAGCATTAACGTGCAATTTGCAGGTCATGCATGTTCCAAAGGGAGTTTTAATGAGTTTGATCAATGTTGCTTGGGAGAACTAGGAGGTCTATTGCAAACAATTGCCCCCATGTGTTTTCTATTTTTATTCCAGAAGAAAACGAAGAAGAAGAAGAAAACAAAGAAGAAGAAAACAAAGAAGAAGAAGAAGAAAAAGAAGAAGAAAACAAATGATAAGAAGAAGAAAACAAAGAAGAAGAAGAAAACAAAGAAGAAGAAAACGAAGAAGAAGAAGAAGAAAACAAAGAAGAAGAAGAAGAAAACGAAGAAGAAGAAGAAGAAAACAAAGAAGAAGAAGAAAACAAAGAAGAAGAAGAAAACAAAGAAGAAGAAGAAGAAGAAAACAAAGAAGAAGAAGAAGAAATCAAAGAAGAAGAAGAAGAAAACAAAGAAGAAGAAGAAGAAGAAGAAAACAAAGAAGAAGAAGAAGAAGAAGAAAACAAAGAAGAAGAAGAAAACAAAGAAGAAGAAAACAAAGAAGAAAACAAAGAAAACAAAGAAGAAGAAGAAGAAGAAGAAGAAGAAGAAGAAGAAGAAGAAGAAGAAGAAAACAAAGAAGAAGAAGAAGAAGAAGAAGAAGAAGAAGAAGAAGAAGAAAACAAAGAAGAAGAAGGAGAAGAAGAAAAAGAAGAAAAAAATATTTCCGGGGGATCCACGTTGTCTAAAAGCTGCCAAGTTTTCAAGACCTCTCTGAAACATAAAAACATCAAAAATGCCAGCCCCGCTCAAGAAGCTTTTGTTGTCTTACTTATCCCCACTTCCCAATTTAAATGTAAATTCCCTCTACCTTAAACAATGCCAAATGTGCATCAAGTGACAGAAACCCCAAATCCGAGAATAAACAGTCACAGTTCTTTGGGAAAACCAACCACTTTTCTTTGCAGTCATTTCAGTTAAGCACTTTTATCGTGTCAGTATCAACTTTGCATCCTTTTTCTATTGAGCTTCTCATAATGAGGGTCAAGGGCAGGCCTGGAGTGGCCAATCTGGAACACCATGAAAATTCCCAGCGGACCACCAGAACCGCTCACAAAGGATACAGTAATGTTAGATCCTGTGATCAGACATAATTCAACTATATTTTCAAACATTACGTTTACAATTGATTTGAAAGCAAATTCAAAAGGATGCTGTCCTGAAAAACAAAATTTGTTCTTACAATCAAGATCAATCAAGAGCATTACTTTCATACCACAGAATGTAGCCAACAAGCTGGCTGACAAGTCATTGCTTATCATACAGTCAGGGTTTCATAATATTACATCCACACATACCAGAACCTAGCTCAACAGATTCACAATAGAAACAGGAGCGAATCTAAACGCAACGTTTAGAATTTTGAGAAATTAAGAAAATTTTCGTGTAATTGTGCTTTTTTTTTTTCTTTTTACATATAATTTGAATGAATGGGCCATCAATGACAGTATGCAAAATGGTGTCGGTTGTCCGTGACAGTTGATCACTCTGATTGGCTGTAAGCTAGCAAATGCTAATCAGTGCATGAGATAATACACAAAAGCTAATAGCAAATAAAATGGCATTATCTAATGAATTAAGTTCAGCAAAATGGAATTTAAAGCCTTCTATAAACCTAACAGTCATTCCGAACATGGGATGCCAAGCTTTGAAGCTGGAACCTTTTTAGTGTGAGGCAGAAGTGCTAAAAATGTTGTACTTTTGACCCTGTTGTGGCTTTTGTGTGTGAGTTTAGTGTCACAGAAATACCTTGTGTACTGTGTAGATTTTTTCACATGAGAAAATTGAAATAAAAGCAGCAAGAGTTCTGTATGTGCGTTGCTGAATCACACAAAAGGTTTTCGAGAATTCAAAGTCCCCCCACCCCCCCCCCGGAGACCACTCTACTCTAATGATCACTTATTGATGGACTAAATTAACATTTATCAACAAAGACTCATTGCCATTTGCTAGCTGTTAATGATTAATGACTCAAATTAATGCGTATTTCTTTGTCTAATTACACCCTATTGGAGTCCGTTAAATATTTAACTTGGACAATCGGCAACACATTTGCCTCGAACTAATTCGATCGCGAGCGTCTATATGGGGAAAAACAGGCGACAATACAACATGATCGTTTACCTGCATGATTACCCATCGGTGCAATTGAAGGCTTTTAGTAAATAATATGAAGAGGAATACATGTAGCTACACAATAGGGGTGCAACAGTACAGGTAGCCTACGGTACGGGCTGTACCGGTTTTTGGGCCACGGTTTCGTTTCAGTACGTGATTTGTGCATAAAGAGAACTATTTTTTCCCCAAAAAATTCTCTTTATTTTGCTTGTCAGCAAAAATTTAATTGTGCAACGACTGTTTTAACACTATGCAGTAGTACAAAATATGTATACAAAATAATAAAAATAATAATAATAATAATTAGGGGTGTTAAAAAAAAAACGATTCGGCAATATATCGCGATACTACAGCACGCAATTCTCAAATCAATTCAATAGGCAGCCGAATCGATTTTTTAACATCCATTTTTGATGGAAAAATATTCAACAAAACGTCTAACTTTCGTACCTTAAGCATGGAAGAATGTTATATTAATGGAACATTAAGCCTTAATATTTTATTTCAATGCTGTTCTAACATGAAAAAGGTTACAACCTGTTTGTTAAATACAGTGGCTCAGTTATAAAACTGAAGTTTCAGATCAATAAATAATAAATTTCATACAAATCTTACAGTGTACATTGTACAAGTTTACTTAATGGTATTTTCTAAATTTGAGTAAAAAAAAAAAATGCTACAATCGACTTGTAAATTCATATCGGGATTAATCGGTATCGAATCAAATTGTGACCTATGAATCGTGATACGGATCGAATCGTCAGGTACTAGGCAATTCACACCCCTAATAATAATAATAATGATAATAATAATAATAATAATAATAATAATAATAATAATAATAATAATAATAATAATAATACACAAAAACCTGTGTACTTATGAGCAATGATGCTGGCGATACTTTTTCATGTTGTTGGCGTTTCCTTTAACTCCTTTAAGCCATTTTATCCGGGAGCGACTTGCCGTGGGATCTTATAGCTTTTACCACATAAAAGTGGACATTTTTTGAAAATGTTCCTTCTTCCTCACCCTAACCATAAACTTCAAACATGTGGAAGAAAACTGAAGAATCTTTAACATTCATCAGTCGTTTGAGCTTTTTCTATGTAAACTGAGATTTCCTACTGCGTGTGGTCATTGAACGCACCTCGACTCCATTGCAGAATGGGAGCGTGTTCTTGATTTTCTTTTGTTTATCTGCGCTGAATATTTTTCTTGTTACAAAACCGTATTTCTAAAACACAAAAACGCATCTCTTTGCATATCTTCGTCTGGGGGACCGATGGTTCGTGTTGACAGTGCATGGTGCGTGTTCGCTTTCCAGTCCCATCAACACTCCCGTTCAAAATGGGTTCACGTATGGGACGTTTCAAGCAACGTTTACAAACAGTAAAAATTCTGTTCACCGTTTTCACTCCCTCGTCGTCGTATTCGATACCCGAAATTTTTCCACACCACTTCTTCTGCGCAGCTCGTGCTTGTTTTTCCGCTTCTGTGTGAAGGGGTGAGTGGGCGTACACAATATTTTTTATGTATAAACTTTAAATAACCATCAATATTTTAAAATAGACTCAGAAACCCGGTGGGCATCCTGCTTCTTTAAATTTAAATGGTTTTATTCCTACCTCACAGACCGATAATTCTTAAGTATTGATAGATGTTCCTTCAGAACCCATGGAATTAAATCTGGGGTTCCCCAAGGTTCAGTTTTAGGCCCAATACGTGCATGTATGTGCGCGCGTGGATGTTTTAATTACACACCAGTTAGAGTTGCATTTTAATGTATGAACATGTATGAAAATACAGATACATATATATGACCATAAAATCCTGTGAATAACACACACCCGTGTATAATTCAGATAAAAAATTAAAAAAATACTTTAAACACAGTTGTTTTCCCCTCTGTAGCCTATTTATGTATTATAGTTATTTATTAAACAGTCTAACAATTTGCTGGTATTATTTATTATGAAATTGAACAAAATGAATGAATAAAGACTTAAATCATACACCAATAAGTTAAAAATTATGCTCTTTTCCCATACCTATGATTAAGGTCTTTCAAAGCATTTTTAAAATCATGTCATAAATCATCATAATCTAATTGTTCTTATACTATTATTATTATTATTATTATTATTATTATTATTATTATTATTATTATACTATTGTTCTTTTAGTATAGTATTTTATTAAGCTATTGTATTGTAAGCAAGATTGCGTAGGCCAGTGGTGTCAAACATAGGGCCCGCGGGCCGTATCAGGCCCGCAAAGTGGTTTAACCCGGCCTGTGAGACAACTTTATAACGTAAAAAAAAAAAAAAAAAAAAAAAAAAAAAAAAAAAAAAAAAAAATTGTAGTCGGACCAATTAATCAGCCAGCCACAATCAAATATATAAATTTGTAATTTCACAAACCGTTCTCAGATGAGTAATTTAACTTGTACACGGAATCACCCTGGTAGTCATTATTTTAAACACAACTTAAAGGGATACTTCACTTATTTAGCCCATTATAGCAATAAAAAGTTAATATTTTGTCTATAATTAATTTGATACTTTCATTATTTTTCACACACAATTAGTACCTTTAAAAACACATTTTGCAACTTGCTGTCGGCTGAAAATTACATCACAAGGCCTCAGGTAACCAATCACAGCTCACCATTTTTCTAGGTTTGGTCATGTGACATTCACAAGCTGAGCTGTGATCGGTTACCTGAGCCCTTGTGATGTCATTTTCAGTTGACAGCAAGTATCCCTTTAAAGTTATGGTTTGTTTAAAGAAATGTTTTGTTTTGTTTTAAATCATAGACCAACATAAACGTGTTAAATACGACACAAATTCAATTACTGGTAACACAAATACATATGCAGGGATTAACGTCCTTATAACTTCATTAACTGTGCCACACAATACATTCTGGGAACTATATATATGCAAAACAGGTAGATTTAACACGTCCGGAACGCATACAGTCAAAGTGTTGCCGCGTTTCATTTGCATTCGCGTTCATTTTTTTAAACAATAGATTACAGTTGAGCTCCGTAATTTAGGGCTGGCCCAAAATTTGCAAAAATCTGCATATAATTGACGGCAATTGTTTTTAAGTTATATACCATAATTTCACCGTTTCGGCCCACTTATAATATATTTTCCTCAATGCGGCCCCGAAGCTAATATGAGTCTGACACCCCTGGCGTAGGCCATGGTTCTGGTTGTGCTGGGTTCCATTGTTCAAACATAGGTAATTAAGATCTAGAATGTATCTGCTGGCAAGCGTCACCTCCGGTCACAACTCCTATTTCCTCCTCTGAAAAGAGCAAGAGCATCTCTGCATCATCTCATCTCCATTTGCCTTTTCCTTCATTGTCCCTGATGAAATCCGGACGGCAAAAGCAGCACAGATGAAAGGCGGAAAAATGGAGAATGCAGACCGAGGCATCAGAAACGAAACGGAAGAAAGGATTTAGCACAGCAGAAATTCATGAATATGAGAAAAGCAGAAATATTGGAGAAAGGGTTCCTGTCGTATAGGGCGAACTAGACGAGAAATCAAGAGTACCGTAACCTAAAGGCGGCTGGAGGCGACGGAATATGAAACATAATCCGGCCAAGTCATCTCGTTTAATTTCAAACTGATACGATTGTGGGTGATTGAACTAATCGGTGCTCTTTGAAGAGGGGGGGAGCAGTCAGCGATGTGATTGCAATGAAGTGAAAACAAACAGTTCACACTCATGCTGTCATTGCAACAGTTTATCGAACCCTTGACTCTACTAATCATGAACCCGTGTTTATGAAATATCAGCTTCCAACATTTACAGAGAACTTCCAAACTATTCATTTGCTGCTGTCAGCGGCAAGGTTATTTTAGTTAACGAAAAATGATGAAACTAAAATTCAAAAAACAATTTTGTTAACGAAATAAAATGAAACAAAAATGCTTAAAAAAAAATAAATAAAAAAAAACTAGCTGAAACTACATTTTATGTTTACAAAACTAATTAAAACTAATTTTAATTATGGTTTTAGTCTTTGGTAATTAATTTATGCATGAGCCTTTGGGGATGATTTTAAATGTGATTTTAAATATATTTATTTAACCGGAATAAGGACGTATAAAAGTGTGTCACACAGAAGTGATGTCATCTACTTTTTTTTCATTTTACCATGGCACAAGTAATACACATTTAAAAAAAACAAAAATTAATACTGAAACCAACTAAAACTAAAAGTAAGTAAAAAAGTAAAAAAGCAGATTACAGTTTCTTAAGCAACTATTGTTGTACAATGAAAAGAACAGGGGCCCCGAAACTGAACCCTGTGGAATACCGTTTGAGAGGAACCCGAGTAGAACTCAGAGCAAACACTAAAAGTCCTGCATGCCAAGTAGGATCTAACCCACACCAGCGGCACCGCTAATGCCCACAGAACACTGTGATCCACCATATTTATTCTCATGACATTTGCTATCGTCCATGTTGACATCATGCACAATAACTGTTCAACTAGAACATTTCGTTTGACTTTTTATACTTAGTTTCCCAGAACTTCAACTTTGGAGGTTCCACTGTAATTTGTTCCAGGGTTAAAGTGTCCCCGTCATTAACCCCTTCTTCTCACGAAACAAAACAAGTATACCCAACATCAATCATACATTCAACATTATAATGGCAAGGAGAGAAAATAATATTTTCCTGCCAGAAGTAACCTCATTTTTTTTTTTTTGAAGGCCATTTATGTAAAAACATGCCTTTGGAACATTTTAATAGCGGCTCTCAGTGGCTTTCAAAGCGTTATCCTACACATTGCAGCTGGAAAAACAGGACTCCAAATCACATGGACTCCAACACACAAAAGATGTCATTGTTCAGGATGGTGGTTATCGGTCAATAAATTACAATATGTGGTTTTTGGGGGGGCTATCAGTCCTGTGTTTGAATTTCAGTCCAAGAACACCCAAGTTGAACAACTGCGACTTTGTCTATAGTAGCGTTGTTTGATGTTCAGTGCGGTTGTACTGAAAAGGATGTCATAAATATTTGCTAACAGGTTTTTGCCTTGTTTAACAGATGCTAGCAACTATTATGAGCGTTTTCAAAACTGGATGCTTCACATTTCAAATAGTCCCATTAAACAATGACATTGACTGACTTTTACAATAAGACATTGGATTGCTTTTCCAAAAGTAAATTCAAGCATTTTTAAAGTACTTTTTATCTTACAGCTAAAAACAATAATAATAATAATAATAAAATAACACAAATCGGAAGTTTGGACACAGTGCTATTAAATGAGGTGTGCACAAACCTTTAAGCGGAATATATACAGTGCTGAACAAATTCAATAGACACCCTCTCAAACAAGGCAAGACCATCAAGCAGCATGAAGTGCTTTAATGCATTCCATTTCAGAGAGCTCTCATATGGTTTGAACGGTTTCAACAGGAATGAGGGATTTATTTATTTATTTTTACCCTGCTGTACCCAAATTTGCTCACTGGGCTTGTCTGATAAATCTGAGACTGTACTATTTATTTGGTTCTTAGTAAGCGGTAAATTCTATTAATTATATGTCATAATCATATATATATATATATATATATATATATATATATATATATATATATATTAGGGGTGTGAATTGCCTAGTACCTGACGATTCGATTCGTATCACGATTCACAGGTCACGATTCGATTCGATACCGATTAATCCCGATACGAATTTATAAGTCGATTGTTGCGATTTTTTTTCATCCAAATTTAGAAAATACTAATCTAAGCTTGTAAAGTGTAAGATTTATATGAAAATGTATTATTTATTTATCTGAAATTTCAGTCTTATAGAGGTTGTAATCTGTTTCATGTTTGAACAGCATTAAAATAAAATATTAAGGCTTAATGTTCCGTTCATATAACATTCTTCCATGCTCAAGGTGTGAATCCTAACCCGAAGTCAGACGTTTTGTTGAATATTTTTCCATTAAAAATGGAAGTTTAAAAATCGATTCACACACACACACAAAAAAAAAGGCAATGATGATAAGACGTTGAATCGGTAAGACTACCGAATGAACAATTCTGAGCTCTTCAAACTTTAAACATTGACACCCTGTATGTGGAACTGTATGTTAAAAAAATAAATAAATAAATAAATAAATAAATAAAAATAAAAAATCGATTTTTTTTATTGAATCGATTTGAGAATCGCGCGATGTAGTATCGCGATATATCGCCGAATCGATTTTTTTTTACATCCCTAATATATATATATATATATATATATATATATATATATATATATATATATATTTGTATTATAAAGGGGAAGTAAACCCCCCAAACCCCCAACCCCCCAAAAAAGGTTCTAGCCTGAAAAATATGTTCTATTCAGCCACACTAGTCTAAATACGGTATTCTGGTTAATATTGGAATGTGAATGATGCAGGAAAAATCCAGCCATTTTTATCTGTCTCAGGGGGCGGCCATTTTGCCACTTGCTGTCGAGTGAAAATGACATCACAGTTGCTCAGGTCTCAGGTATCAGCCAATCACGGTTCAGTTTCAGAAAACAGGTGAGCTCTGATTGGTCATTGCCTGAGCAAATGTGATCAGTGTTTTCAGGTGTACGACAATTATCATATTTGTACGATAATTTGACCTTCTGTACGATCAATAATCACAAAAAATTGCAAATGTACGATAATTTGACCGTTTTGGATTATTGCCGGTAAAACTGAAACTGACAGAGTTTTTTGCGAACCCTGAAGGTATCTGTTTCTCATGTGACATAATACCAGCCAATCGCGCTTTGCCGAGCATGAGAAACAAGAGACGTCCATGCATTGATTGGCTGAATGGCAAGTGCCCGCCCCCAGGAGACGCTCCCAAACAGGAAATCGCACAAGACTCAAACCATCTATCCAGTAATATATACAGATCAGTAACGTGAACCCGCAACGAAGCCTTGAGTGCCTGTGAGCGGTGAGCGCTTTTAAACACAAGAACGACTATATTTGACTGTTGCGAATCAGTGTATTTTGGTTATGACTGATGTACGATAATTTCCATCAAAATACGATAATTTTGAGTCTATGGTATGATAATCCTATATTTCCCACCCGGCAACGCTGAATGTGATGTCATCTTCAGTCAACAGCAAGTGGCAAAATGGCTGACCCCTGAGATGGGTAAATATGGCTGGATTTCGCTTCACAACTCATATTCCACAAATGTAATATTAATGAGAATGACATGTTTAAACTAGTGAGGTCACATATAACATATTGTCAAGAAATATTTAAGGTTGACTTGCATGTTAAACATTAGAGGAACAAAACAAAACAAGGTACACAATGGGCCATTCTCCGTTCGTGTGTGACATTCTCATAATAATTCTGTTCTTCTTCCGGGCTGATATTTATTGCGTCTGAGGTTAGCTCTGTCTATGTGTGATGTGTGTTTGTGAGTCACACATATGTGACACAACACATTTGCCTCACTATCCCTGAGAAGGAAAATGAAAAAGCTGTCACACACGTGACGGGAATGGCTCCAATGTATTTTGGTCTCAATCTCTTAGACAAATGTAAACTAGATCACCCTCCGCCACAGGTGTAAATGTGCACTCAGTGACAATCACATATTTCACATTCAAACTGTGTCCACAATTTGACTTGAGAAGACTGAGAAGCAAGTAATAACATTCTGCCTCCAGCCTCCTTGAATCATCAAGTCGCCTACTTGAAACTGCCTGCTGACAACAAAGCACTGTAATTTCAAGAAAAGTGCTGCCACAGGAAATTCGGACTGCCAGACCATACGCAGAAGAAGAAAGCCCTAAAAGAAGAAATACAGGAAGCTAGGCTAACTGTTAGCATACCTAGTAACTACTCAACACAACCACACGAGATAACATTCCTAATTGGATCTATCGTATTTTTCGGATTATACGTCGCTCCGGATTAGTCGCACCAGCCAAAAAATGCATAATTAAGAAGGAAAAAAACATATAAGTCGCACTGAAGTATAAGTCGCATTTTTGGGGGGAATTTATTTGATAAAATCCAACACCAAAAACATACATGTCATCTTGAAAGGCAATTTAAAATTAAAATAAAAGAGAGAACAACAGGCTGAATAAGCGTACGGTATACTAACGTTACATGACTGACATGCCTGGTAATGTCAGTAACGACGTAACATATTAAGAGTTTGTAGCGAGCAGTGACGGGAGTCGGAGGCGGAGTGTTGAAGCACAGAGCCAAAGGCTGGCGTTATATTGACATCAGTTTCTGAGGTCTTAACAGCAACTCCCCACTCAGATAGAAGCTAACAGGCTAACTCCCCTTTTCCACATAAAAAAACCCGGAACTCTCCCTTCGTCCCAACGTTCCGTGGGTGAATTATGTTCCCATCACTAAGAGTTATTCATATAACTCTAGCATAAAGAACATACTAACAAGTTTACCAAACTATCAGTTTCACTCCAAATCACTGAATCCAAACAAATCTTCATCCTCGTTGTCACTTTTAAACAACTCCCCCAACTCGGGAGGTAGACGATGCGCCGCTTCCACTTCTACCGGCAATGTTGGAATTATCAACACAGGCCTAGGGCGCCCTCTTGCGGTTTAGTGTGAAAATAATGTGAAATTATATAATAATGTGCTAATAATTTCATACATAAGTCGCACCAGAGTATAAGTCGCACCCCCAGCCAAACTATGAAAAAACTGCCCCTTATAATCCGAAAAATACAGTACTCAACTCGGTGTTTGCAATCAGGAAATACTGAAAAAATAGCATGTTGTGATCATGCCAGCTCATTTTATCAGATGGTAAATAAGACAAAAGATAATCAGGTGGCATCATTTTTAGGGCCAACTGAGACTTTGCTGACATTAATCAGACTGAAACTTTAATTAGGCTTGATTATTGCTATGTTATATATGTCCCTATTCAATTTTCAAATGTGCAAGTATTGAAGTTGTTGTTTGTTGTGTCTTGTATTCATGTGGCTGTTTGTTGAACCCCCCCAAAACAAACAAACAAACAAACAAATACTGTGGCTTTAACTCATACGTTATATTTTGGGGCGCTGTTTGGTGACCCGTCAGGCTCAAAAACACAAACAATTTGCCAAATGAAAATGGTCTTTAACTGACCACTTTAGGCGATGGCCTAGGTCAACGGCAGTTCCCTTTCAGGTGCTGTTTGAGCTGTGATCGACATGACTGGAATGCTTTGATTCCTCCTTGGCATTTTCTCAGCCTCTGCCCCGTTTGCAACGGTGCACATTAGCTAACAAAAGAGCGTCGACACGACACACGGATCTCCACCCTGCGACTTCAAAGCACACTTTGAAGTCGGTCAGGAGACGCCCACAGAAAATAGATCCTTTCTCGGTGCGGTTAGCACTCGACTGCTATTTCATCTACTTGGCAATTCCACACGTTGCAGTGCCTCTTAATTCCACAGCCAGACGAGATACACTATTAAGTATTGGGACACCCTACACTCGACTCTTTATAGGTCCCTGATGGTGGGTTTCTTTTCGGCAAGTAGTCTAGAATTTTACAAGATTTTGGATTGGTTGAGACCATGTGTGATATTTTCACAGTTTGGACCTTGATCAGGGCTGGACTGTAACAAGTAATCGGTCCTGGCATTTTGACTTGGGCCCTCCGACCCAGCCCTATTCCTGACCACCCTTGGCTACCACGTAGCTCTAGCACTTATGTTTATAGTCACTATATTGTTGATAGAATAATTGTTTAATTAAGAATAATTAACTAACAAGTGTGATTTGCAGAAGATGATTTGATTGATTTAACTATATTGTTTTTATCATACATTTGCTAAGTTTTCATAATCATTCATATTAAATGAAGCGTTTGCAGCGAGAGCAAAAACTGCTCTTGAAGATCTGGAGACCAAAATTACGCATCCGTTGTCAATCGAAAGTGCCTTTGCATGAAACGTGATGTTTGTTGAGTTTCTGCAAAGTCATGATCGAACGTCAAAGAAGAACCTGGATGGAGAAGATAAGCGGTATCGCGCTCGCTTCCCCTCCCCTTAGCATTTTGAGTGTCAGGCAATCCTAATAAAAAGAGGGGGTGCAGAGGGACTGTTTTAGATGCATAGGTTTGAATTGTATGGCACAGTTCTCCTCTGCTCTCCTCGCTAGCGTGTTCAAAGGTATCACGGTGTCTTTCTCTCCTTTTTGTGTCTGTGTAAAATTATTATAAAAGTGTCAGTATTGATGAACCTGACAATTGTAAATGGATTTATGGGCAGCTCCTTCTAAATTGTGGGCTGGTCTCCTGGGGCAAAATGGAGGAAAATAATAATTGAATAGCACCACATTGGCCCCCAAAAGGCACCGGGCCACTGGGCACCTGCCCTGTATGCCAGATGGCCAGTCCAGCTCTAACCTTGATACAGAGCAGAACATGGAGGAAATCATTTTTGCTTGTAAAAATTTTACTCACCACAGTGTCATAAAAATATTATTATTTTTTGTTTAATTGTAAATAATTAATTTGCATATTTAGGAAAGCTCTACATTATAAAACAATTAGTAACCAATATCATTTTTAGTATATGCCACGGGCCCCTTAAATATGGATGGCGGGCCACAAATGGCCCCCGGGCCGTAGTTTGGACACTCCTGATTTAGCGTCTTCAATTAAACTAACATTTAGCATTATTTTTTAATTAAGTCTCGGTACCCAGAAAACTGCTTAGTTACTGTGCTGCCCTGTCCAACATATAGTATACGAAGATAATAAGAAATGTAATTAGGCAGCAATTAAAGAATCAGGCCCTTTTGATTAATTAGTTAAGAACTGCGTCTCAAGTATGGTTTCACAGGGGCGGAAAATGTCTGCTAAATTCCATCTACCTCTCCACAGGATGATTATTCTTACAATGTTTTGCATTTTCAGTGTTGGGTATTTAATGAGAATGAAGTTTAAAAAATAATGTAATGCCAAGTGAAACTTCTTGACTGGAATAATTCTGCCCTAAAATGTATCTACCAAGACTGTCTTCGCATACAGTATTCTGCATGCGGTGTGCGTATAGGACTGAGGGTACTGCAGACCTTGGTACAGACATTTGAATAAAATCAGCATTTTTACTCAATGTTGATCTTCCCTGTTGCAAGGTAACCTATAGTTTTGCACATTTTCAACTTATTCAGGTGAATTTCCAAAAATGTTCCTGTTAATCTCAACTCATGTTAAATCTCTAAATGTAGTCCCATTAATTCACATTATTGAGTATATTTAAAGAAAGCAACATTTCATCAAACAGTGAGTTAGAAATGAAAAAACAACATACATGTTTTTTTGTGTTGGTAGGTTCTTCCTGTGTTTGTGTGTTTTTACTCTGGCCACTCCAGCTTCCTCACACATTTGCATAAAAAAACATGCATGTTCGGTTCTCTGAGGACTCTAAATTGTTCGTTGGTGTGAACGTGAGCGTGAATGGTTGCAACCTGAGGCTCTTTGATCCTTCTGCTGTGTCTCTTTGTGACTTCGGGAGGCAGTTGGGCCTCCATTCATTCTCCATCAGCACTCCTCGCCCTTGTTAACAATTGCTTCCCAATGGATGAAAGTCTGACTTTTTTGGTTGGTTGCAGGTGGATCAAGTGGGAGTCAACCTTAAACATTTCTCGACAATAATATGTTATATGTGACCTCACTAGTCTAAACATGACATTCTGATTAATATTACATTTGTGGAATATGAGTTATGAAGCAAAATCCAGAAGATGACATCACAGCTGCTCAGGGCTCAGGCAACCACCAATCACAGCTCTACGGGTGTGCTCAAAAAATCGATACGGCAATATATAGTTGCGGGCCTCATCACAATACACGTATCGATACGCAGGCGTCAGAATCGATATTGCTCGTTAACTTTAAATCGGCAGTTCACGTTTGCCCTTGCGATTTGCATTGTACCTAAAAATTCAAAACCAGCAGCGTCTTTGAAGTTTATTGCCTTCAATTAATGCAAAAATAGCTCACCGGTGATTGGACACTGTGTCTTGCTAAGAAAACTGAAAGCAGAGGAAGAATGTCAACATTTATTGATAAACTTAACATGGCACGTGTCTCAGTGTACCAATTTTCCTATATTTTGTTTAAAAAAAATAAAATAAAATGTGTCTTATTTGGGATACATATGTATCGCGATATGTATCGTATCGTGGCCCCTGTATCGTGATACGTATCGTATCATGAGGTTGGCGGCAATACCCAGCACTACACAGCTCACCTGATTTCTGGCGCTGACCTGTGATTGGTTTGTTGCCTTAGACCTGAGCAACTGTGATGTCATTTTCACTCGACAGCAAGTGGCAAAATGGCCGCCTTGAGATATTGATGGAAACTGCTGGATTTTGCTGCTTAACTCATATTCCACTAACGCAATATTAACCAGAATACGATATTTAGACTAGCGAGGCCGCATAGAACACATTGTCAAGAATTTTTCGGGGGGTTGACTTCCTATTTAAGTTTGGCTTTCATTTCATGAATATGAAGAAGACTCAAATTATTCCATTTGATAGTATAGTAAGACAAAGCATATTTTTTTCATACGAGTTTAGAACATTTTTGTTTCAGAAAATCAATCAGTTCATTAATTAATTGATTAAAATGGCATGTTCTTTGTACCAGCTCAGTGAGATAGGGCTTAAGCTCACACAAAATGGATGAATGTTGATTCTAACAAATAACGTCACTATTGCATTTCTTTTATATTCGTTTATACTGTCTTTCAGTCTTGTCAGAAACACATTTAAAATGTTCATGCAAAGGTAAAATGAATGTAGATGTTTTAGGTCATATTTTTTTTTCGGCCATTTTTTTTTTTCTTTTTAAATAAACCTTACACGTGCATGCCCAAGCCTGATTTCCACTCCCATCTTCAGCCACGATCGGACCGACTCCCCTAATTGCTTATTTGCATCCGACAAAAGCTGTTTGCAACACATCTTATTAGAGGTAATGAAAAGAAGATGATGAATAGAAGAGATGCAATTCCACCTTAATGTGTGACTTTCATCCTCAACAAGGAGAAAAGGGACGTTTGTTGATGTAGTCGCTCCCAGTCTGAAATGACAAACTAAACGAAATGAGCAGCGACCACCATGTAGATTAAAAATAAAAGAAGCAGATATTGACCTGTCAAAAAAAAAATTCACATGAGCATTCTGACTCTTGAGTAGTTCACCAAATCTCACTGGACTTTTAGGATCGCTCTGGCTCATCGATAATCAGAATTGACAGGTTAGTAAATTTATTATACAGTGTGCATGTTTTGGGTTTTTTTCTTCAACCTGACATCACACTGATAAGAAAAATAATTTACATACACTCCAACGGTTCCACTTGTAACTTTCTAGCTCTTCTCTCAGTGTTAAAGCAAGAAGCAACTATCGATTACCTCTAAGTGTGCCACATAGCTTCGAGCCAAACGCATCTCATCGTCCTCTATCGGAGTTAGCACACATCCCTATTCTATCTGTTTCCCTCAAGGCAATACATCTCATGCGGAGAGGTTTGTCTCGACATAAGCACAATCATTATTGAGATTCTGTCTCCAACACAATGTTAATGTTGGCAAAAACAACCTGACAAAACAGAAATCCAATAACCTCAAGGCACATCTTGCACCGATATCAATATGACTCTGTAAGGACATGTGAGGTATGCGGAGTGAAACTACATTTTGAATGCTCCACGTGCGACGTGAACTAACGTTAAAGGATTAAAACATGATTCCCCTCGCTTGACTACAGCGATAGGAGCAGTATCGGCTCAATGAGGATTGTACAACATGGAACACCTTGAATAGTGTTGAGGTCCAGAAATGCCAAAAATAAATAAATAAATAAATATAGAGAAAATAAATACACATATTAAAATATAATTCAAAAATTAAATCCAAAAAAGCAAATACAAATGGAAATAAAAACAACAAAAAATATAAATGAATGAATGAATGAATGAATGAATGAATGAATGAATAAAAAACCTGAGTCAGCAAATTGTCCCTAGGTGTGCTTGTGAGTGTGGATGGTTGTTCGTCTCTGTGTGCCCTGCGATTGGCTGGCAACCAGTCCAGGGTGTACCCCGCCTACTGCCCAAAGCCAGCTGAGATAGGCTCCAGCACCCCCTGCGAACCTTGTGAGGAATCGATCTGATTGGTTGTGGATAGACATGTGGGTAACAGGACTGACATGGAATTATCTGATTGGCTGTTGACCAGATAGAGATTAAAGATTCTTGACATCACATAGGTTCTGACATCACATAGCATCTTACCAGTTGAAACTAGATGCGGGTTACATCAGTTCAAAACAGACGCTTGACCTCACGGTCATGACCCAAACATAACCCCTGCATGACCCTAAGTCATAACAGTAAACATAGCCCTTACATGACCCAAGTCACGACAGTAAGCATAACCCTTGCATGACCCTAGTCATGACAATGGGAAGATCAGAGAATAATACATTACAAAACCAGTCATGCAGCAATTTGTTGCGTATATGTAATATGAAGCTGTACTTTTGAATGTTTTTAAGGCTATTATTTTAGGGAGGTGATTATATTATGATCTAAGGGGGAAAAAAATCCAACAGCAGTGACTGGCCACATATTGTGCATCTACTTACGAGGTGTCACTCACGGCCACACTCATGATGGGCACCCCCCCCGCACGCTTATAATGGTTGACAATTAACCAACAATCAACCTTGGCTTGGTTGGATTGCAATTGACAATTACTTTGTAAACGTGTCCACGGCAGAGAATAAGCAACAGTAGAAATGAATTAATTTGATCCAGAGTCATTATTATCATAAAACTCATCAAGTGTAGTGAATAGGTAATAATTTCAGTACCATTCTAGCAGCTATAAAACTTAAAACCAAGTGAACCACTGTAAACTCAAAAGGCATAATTAATGCGTTCATGATGGCTACCTTTATATAAATGAAATACTATTTGAAAATTATTTCTCATTGCAAAACATAATATTCCATTTATTTATATTCCACTCAGCATCCCAAGTTTCCTAGAGTTAACGTCCTTGAGTTTAATATTTGACCTTGGTCTGAAATTTATAGAAGCAAGCCAGATGGGGACTGGCGGCTTTAAGATAGCGTTTATGCGTGTAAGTAAAATAAGCCATTTGGCCTTGACTAAAGTCTCCAAAGATGATAAACCTCCAGAGAAAGACAAAAGATGCACTCACCGTATGCGCTCAAATTAATTAGTTACCCTGGATGGTTGCCACTGCACTTGCGTGAGTGTCTTTTTTTTTTTTTTTTTTTCCCCTGACCTCCTTGCAGAGCGGCATAACAAACAGCAAAATTTGCATTCACAGGCTCTCGCCCAGTCATAAGTACACATTAGAATACGGCAAAGTACAGGGTCAAACATTCGGGGCGCTATTTCCGTGGACAAGCACCCCTGTGCTCGGCGTAAAAATGGGGTGCA